>NW_005877928.1:0-8164 GCF_000147115.1 Myotis lucifugus | reverse complement strand
TCCCCGCCCCCCCCCCCATCCCCTGCGAGGGTGTGGACAAGCCCCCAGGGGGTTGCGGCAGCTGCCTTCCCGCACGAGTCGCAGAAACGCGTTCCCCAGCCCTGAATGCATTTGCATCTCAATGTCTGCGGAGGCCTCCGAGGCCGAGCCCCTCCCCCACAGCCCGGCTCCGGGGGCTGCGGCGGCCTCGGGGCGTCTGATTTGATGTCGGATTAACCAAGCGTGCAGCGGTGCAGCGCAGGCGGCCGGGGTGCACCAGAGGTTTGGCTAATTCACATTTAAATACCGCAGCCCGTCACGTGGCCTGAGCCGCGGCCCGGCCCCGCCCTCTGGGCCCCCCGCTGGGCTCAGAAGCCCCATCCGAGGGGGCTCCCCGGGAACCGTGCCCCCGGGGACCGACGGGGAGACCGGTAGCCTGGCCGCCGGGAAGGCTGGATCCACCCTTTACACAGGCGGCTGTCGCTTCCCTGTTGAAACGAAAGGGTCATTGTCTTCAACCCAACTCTTCCACCGCGCATCTCTGAGCCCCAAACCTAGGCCGGCGCTCACCACAGATCTGCGGGTTAGGAAGAGATGATTATGAATCATCTTTCCTTCCCTAACAGGGTTATCAAATTTCATGCAACATTTACCAAGAGCTGATATGTCAGAACATGAAAAGGGCGACGTACGCTTGGGTGGACACACCGTAGCGGGGTCCTTCAGAAGAGGGCTGGGAATTTGGGCCTCCTTTTCCGCAGGGAAAATGCCCTTAAATGTGATCACATCGTGTGTGTGTGTGTGTGTGTGTGTGTGTGTGTGTGTGTGTATATGTGTGTGAGTGTGTGAGTATGTGAATGTGTGTGAGAGTGTGTGTGTATGTGAGTGTGTGTGAATATGTGAATGTGTGTGAGAGTGTGTGTGTGTATGTGAGTGTGTGTGAATATGTGAATGTGTGTGAGAGTGTGTGTGTGTATGTGAGTGTGTGTGAGTATGTGAATGTGTGTGAATGTGTGTGAGAGTGTGTGTGTGTATGTGAGTGTGTGAGTATGTGAATGTGTGTGAGAGTGTGTGTGTGTGTATGTGAGTGTGTGTGAGTATGTGAATGTGTGTGAATGTGTGTGAGTGTGTGTGTGTGAGAGGGAGAATGTGTGTGTGTGAGTGTGTGTGTGTACGCTTCCTGGCACATTTGTGCTTAGGGACTGTTTTCAGAAGAGTCTATGAAAAGGCAGCAGGGGTATTTTTCAATTTGCAATCTAGAATGAGCGGTCACACTGAAGTCCAAGATGAGTAACAGAAATAAACTGGAGATTTCTTTTTAATGTGAGCTGCGGGGCTCTAGCTCAGGGGTGGGCAAACTTTTTGACTCGAGGGCCACAATGGGTTCTTAAACTGGACCGGAGGGCCGGAACAAAAGCATGGATGGAGTGTTTGTGTGAACTAATATAAATTCAAACTAAACATCATTACATAACAGGGTACGGTCTTTTTTTTTTTTTAGTTTTATTCATTTCAAACGGGCCGGATCCAGCCCGCGGGCCGTAGTTTGCCCACAGCTGCTCTAGCTGAATCTGTTATTATAAAAAGACCTTCTGGGTTGAAACATGTCCATGTTATAATACTCAGACATGCTCTAAATTTAGTGTGTGTGTGTGTGTGTGTGTGTACACTAATTTCTGGTTTTAAGAACATTTTTCATGGTCCAACATTTTGATTTAATGTTTATTGAGGATAATCCAAGGTTTCCAGGTTTTACATAAAATTACCCAGTATCTTTTTTCTTTGAACACGTTTAGACACTTCGGTTTCCCTTTTGCTCAGGGCGGGTGCTCCACCTTGGTGCCCTTAAGACAATTCTGTTGGCTAAGAGAGTTTATACTGGACTCAAACTTTTCAACTTCCATTGTCCCTGAAATCATGGTAGCCCTGAATTTAAGGCTAGGGGATTGGATTGCTTTTCCAGATAGGTCTCCTCTTTCATATTCTAGCTGCTATTGAATGGCTAAGTGTGGAGTGGGCACACTTCTAAGGAGTAGGGTCCTTTTGACTTAAAAAACGCTAATAAGTTGATAACTGCAATGACAGTGAGCCGCCTACAGAACAGAGTGTGGTTAGCCTTTGGTAACCTCAGCATAACCCAGTCTCTCTTCACTAGGCGTGCAGTAATCTTTGGGGGGTAGGGTGGCTGTTTCACTTTTTGCCTTGCTTTGGCCCTCAGGAGAGAGACTGTGTGTGTGTGTGTGTGTGTGTGTGTGTAGCTCAGCCAGCACGATATTTGCTAACATTTCTTAAGTGCGTATGATGAAGGCACTGTGCTGGGTATCTTACTTCTGTGATCTCACTTGATCTCAATCATCTCCAGGCAGTCACCATTAGGACCCTCATTTTACAGTGAATGAAACCAAGGCTCCGAGAGGTTAAATGCCTTAAGGACACCAGGTCTTGCACCCACACCCTAACATAAACCATTAAAGTCTGCATCCGGAGCAGCAGCCGCCCAGAAACTGACCCCATGAAGCTACTACTGAAATGAGCAGCTTCGGGTAATGCTGCTGCCTGCAGGGGACCTAAGCTCCTGGCAGCTGTGCCCAGGGGAACTAGCAGGTGTCCTGCCCCCTCCTCCCCGCCCCCCCTCCGGGCACCTCGGATGGGAGGATGGGCAAACCCAAGCGGGAAGCATCAGAAGAACCACCACTGTGTTGGCGGTTCTGCCTTTGTAAAAGCAAATGTCAGTCTCCACGTCGGCCAGGAAACAGGAACCTTTGACAAGATTGGCATAGCTGATACCTGGCCCGAGCGGTGGCGTTCTCCTCCAGGCTATCAGTTCTGCTCTATCTGCAGCCATTGCCAGCAGATAGGGTGTCTGCCTGGGAAGTGTGCCCTCAGCTCCATTGGCTGAGTGCGGGTGAATTCACCTGGACATTGCCGAATTTCCCCTGCTACGGGGGCCGGAATCGCTGCCTTAGAGGGAGTTTCATTGATTGTATCTTAGCCGAGTGTGGGCTTCTAAAATCAGAAATGTGCCATAGCCGGTTTGGCTCAGTGGGTAGAGTGTTGGCCCCGAGGACTGAAGGATCTCAGGTTCGATTCCCATCAAGGGCACGTTCCTCGGTTGCAGGCTTGGTCCCCAGGCCCAGGTCGGGGGTGGGGGGGAGGAGGGCATGCGAGAGGCAACCAATCGATGTGTCTCTCTTGCATCGATGGTACTCTCCCCCTCCCTTCCACTCTCTCTTAAAAATCAATGGAAAAATGTCCTCGGGTGAGGATTAACAAAAAAAAAATTATAAAATTTAAATTAAAACTTTAAATCAGAAATGCTTACGAAGCCAGTGGCCACTTGGGAGGGTTTGTCGGAAGCAGAAGGCCATTTGCCCCCACCCCCTCTCCCAGAGCTTCCCAGTCAGTGTGCCTAGAATGGGTTGGAGCTGTGAGGGAGTACTTGTCTCAGTCCCAGGGTGACTGGGACCAGTCCTGGGGCAGTGGGATACCCCTGGCCTCTGACCACTGACACCTTTGTCCCCGAACCCCGTGCACTGTGCAAACATTGGCAGTTCTTGCCTGTGCCATGATGTGGCAAAGTTTGGAAAGGACTTCTCCCCCCAGCCTTCCACTCACTTTGTCCCTGTCAGGGGCTGGTTTGTGCAGTGAACTCAAACCTAACTTTCTCTTTACCATTCTCCCTGTACCTCTCCCCCCTCCGCCTCCTCCCGTTTCCATGGCGAAAGGGCTGATGTCACTAACCCACCCACCACCACAAGGTGGGTAGCCCTGACCAAGACTTCCTCGCACCTCGAGGCTGTCTCCCCGGCAGAGGAAGGAAGAGGCCTGAGGCCCTGTCAGGAGCAGTTCTCAGCTTCCTTCTGAGGACACTGCAGGTGGGACTGTATCCGGTGTGCCTGGACTGCTCTGATGGGCAGGTCCCGCTCCTCCCTCCCCAGGGAGCCCGACACATCTTACCTGGATTGTGAGCAAGCTTGGTTGAGGGGCTAGAGTTTTCCTCCGGGGGCTCATCTTTGTGTTTGAGGCCAAGCAGACCCTGAGTGAAGAAAGGTCATAGCTCATCTAGTTAGCATTTGCCTTGCTGGAGGCCACAGGACATGGGGAGAGAGGGAAGCTGTCCTGGCCAAGAATCCGCAGCTGAGAAGTTCCCCAGCACCATGTGGAGCGCTGCTTTGATTGTCCCTGTGTAAAGACCCCCGTTGTACGCATGCCAGAAAGGGCTGGAAAATGCTCATCACGGTGGTCTTATTTTACTGTCTGAAATTTGTTTTTATTGTGGCGTAATTACTTTCACAACAGAAAAAAAAAAAAAACCCTGAATGAAGGTATAGTTTTTAAAAAACACCTCACCAGCCTATATGCTTCACACCTTCTAGGCTGCCTTTTGATGACATGTGAGATGCATGCAAATGAGCACATGACAGGCTGCCAGTTGCCGTGCGGCTTCTGAGCCAGCAGCTTGGGTGTGTGTGCTTAGCAGGACCGTGGCTCGGTTCATCTGTTCCCCATGCTCCCCTGCACGCACAGCCGGAGAGGACTCTTGTTTCTCCGAACAAAGTGCCTGTGATCCCGACCACACCTGATCAAAGCTTCCACACCTTCACCAGCGCCCTCAGAAGGACGAGGGTCTGAGAGGAGAGAGAGCCCCTCCTGGGGACCAGGCGCCGACCTGTGCTGGCAGGAGCCGGCAGGCCAGGGCGGGAGCCAGCTCCTGCGGGTGTCTTGGACCATGTTCTCCTCGGCAAGACAGAACCTCTTCCTTTTCGGTCCTGGAAACCACCCTAGAAATCAGCAGAAGTGCCTCCTGGCTAGATGTGCCCACACGTACGAATGGTGCGGTTAGTGGTCTTTGTAGGAAGTCCGGGTTCCTTGTAGGCCTGGAAGCAGAAGGCGGCCCGCTTGCGTGTGCAGCTCCAAGTGTGGCCTCCAAGAGAGCAGCGGGGAGCCAGGCGCTCCGAGGGCCAGAGCGTCTGTGTGGCTGCTTCCTCATCTGTGGTTAGTTGTGCTGGGTGGCAGCTAGGGTCTCTCTTATAAAAGCAGCCCAGGAAAACAGCTCAGCCTCCCTAAGGCCCCCAAAAAACTAACCCCCAGGGTGCGAAGTTTTGGTCCAGAAGCAGCCAAGGTTCTGTCTCCGTGGCCTCTAGCGTGGCTTTCTCCAATAGTCCGTGGGGGCGCATCTGCCCCAAGGAGCCAGAGATCTGAGCGGCGGGGGTGGGCTGAAGCCAGGTTCTGCCTGTTCTAAGGAGGAGGCCACTGTGTCTTCCCTGGCTTGTGTGGAGGTAGTTGCTACTGTCTTCTTCTTCTGGGCTCCCTGGCATAGGGCCCATGTGCAGGGGCCACCTGCAAAAGGGGATTATCCTCGGGGGAGACTGCAAACCAAGTTGTGTTCTCTTTTGCGCGGGCGCTGTTCTCCCTGGGTGGTCCCAGGATCCCTGTGTTGGCTGCAGGGAGTGGGGAGCCCCCACCCAAGGTTCTGGGGTCCGAGAAAGGGGATTTTTTTTCCCCCCCCCCCCCCCCCCCCCCGTGCTGGTGACATGTCGCTATTCTCATGTGACGAGTGTGTGGCTTCCTGGAGGAAAGAAACTTGCATAATCAGATAGAAATGGGAACCTGGGAAGATAACTCAGTGCAGCACGTGGGGGTTGGGCAATGAGTTGTCTAGAAGATGTTGGGCCCTGAGAGGAGGGTTAGGGTGAGGAACCAGGTTTCCTCTGAGTCATGGCTAAGACCTAAGGGGGGTCCCTAGAGCTTGAGACTTTGGAGGGGCCAGAAGGCAAAGGGACCATGTCTTCTATCTGCAACCCGTTGGACTAGAAATCGGGCGTGGGGCTCACCCTGGGAGGGGTAGAAGTTTGAAATCATTCAGCATGAAGCTGAGGCTGCTGCAGCTCCAAGCCCCCAGCCATTCCCCGTTCCCTCAGAGCAGGGGTCCTCAAACTTTTTAAACAGGGGGCCAGTTCACTGACCCTCAGACCGTTGGAGGGCCGGACTATAGTTTAAAAAAAACAACTAGTCGGCTGCTAAGCAACAGGCAGCGGCGGCAAAAACACCCGGCGGCCCGGATAAATGTTTTCGGCGGGCCGCATGTGGCCTGCGGGCCGTAGTTTGAGGACCCCTGCCCCAGAGCATGAGATCGGGCCCTGTGTCCTGGTGGCTCCAGAACAGGAGTGATTTCCTTTAAGAAGGCTCCTTACAGAACTCACGGGAGCCTGGGCCAGGCAGGGCTGGTGGCTGTGGGAGGGACGCCTCAGAGACCAGATGGCCCCTGAGCACTGGCCCAGGTGGCACTGCGGGGGAACTAGGACTCCCCAGACACAGGGTCCTTCCTTAGGAAAGTGAATCTCGGGCCTCACCAGGTGGTGGTATCTTCGCCCATGGGCTCTGGCTCTGTTCAGAGCACAGAGAATTTTCTAGAAAGTTCTGAGTGTGCTGGTCCTCTTCTTTAAGGCTAGAGCAGTGGAGACAGGAACATTGGGATGAAACCAATGTAGAGCTGATACCCCAATTTTTTCCTCTGCATTCCCCTGAGAGATTAGCTAAGGAATAATTTTCCTTAGCAGGGTCCTTAAAGACTTGGCTGAACCTGGGCCAGGCAGGGCTGCTTTGGTGAGAGACATGCTCAGAGGCTGGGTAACTCTTGCAGCATTGGCAGCCACCGGGGACACTCCAGGGACGGGCCTCAGGCCCACGGAGTCCTGGGAAGACTCCAGAGCTTGTCAGACTCTAGTTGAGGAGAATGAGGGTAGGGGTGCATCCTGTGCCTTCTTTGCCCAACACGTGCCCTGGAGGTAGCGTTAAGAGCTCTGCCCGTAAACTCATATCGGTATCCGACGCCAGTGCTACCTGGTGTAGCGGGGACTCGGCTCCCTTGCCAGTGAACAATCTTGTGATGCCAAAGGCTGGGATACTCTCTGCAGGGTTGTGAGCGGTGGATGGGTAGGTGCCTTAGCTCAGGCTGCTATAGCAAAAGACCTCAGGCTGGGTGGCTTCAGCAGTAGACATTTATTTCTCACAGTTCTGCAGGCTCAGAGGTCCCAGGTCAAGGTGCCAGCATGTTTGGGTTCTTGATGAGGGCACGCTTTCTGGCTTGTCGTTTGCCCCCTTCTTGCTGTGTGTCCTCACATGGTAGGGAGAGAGCTCTGGTGTCTTCCTTTTCTTGTAAGGGCACTAATCCTGTCATGGGTACCCACCCTCGTGACCTCATCTAAGCTTAACCACCTCCCAAAGCCCTTACCTCCAAATACCATCACAGTGAGGGTTAGGGCTTCCATCTGCAGATTTTGGGGAGACATAAACATTCAGTTCATAGCAGTGGTTGGGGAACTTCGGCTCTGGACCCAGTCAAATCTGAGTGTGAACTTGACTCTCTCACTTACTGGAGATGTGACCTTGAGCCTCGACTGTAAAGTGGGAATAATGATCGTGTCTTCCACACAGAGGGGTCATGTGTTAAAAATTAGAGTGACGTCAAAACAGAGAGGAGACGGATGGTTCTGGAGTTAGGGTGGGGGATGGGGACATGCTGGTCAAAGGGTACCAACTTTTAGGTATAAGATGAATGAGTTCTGGGAATCTGATGTACCGCGTGGTGAGTATCGTTAACAATACTCTTGCAGTCATTTTCAATCTTTTCCATCTCACAGCACACATAAACTAATGACTAAAATTCTGTGGCACACCAAAAAATATATTTTTTGCAGATCCAACAACAACAAAAAAACAGGTATAATTTTGATTGATTCGTACCAGATGTTGTTGTGTTGGCTGTTGTCATTTTTATTTAACAACCTCAGGGAAAAGAGGTCAGTGCCCCTGACTAAATAGTTAGGTATTACATGTTGTAAAAATTCTTGCAGCACACCAGTTGAAATTGTATACTTGAAATTTTCTCAGAGAGTAGCTCTTAAATGTTCTCATCACACCCACAAAAAGTAAACTATGTGAGTCATGGATGCATTGGATGTGTTAACTAAATCTCATTGCATCATTTCACAATACCTGCATGTATCAGATCATCCCGTCGGATACCTTAAGCGTACGCAATGGTTCTTGTCAGTGTTCTCAATTATAGCTGGATAGAAAAGGCTGAAAGGAATAGTAATGCGCTGAACACAGTGCCTAGAACATATGGATGGTAGCTAGGAAACACTGACTGTACGTCCTTCAGATCTTGGATGCCTTGGCC
>NW_005877927.1:0-8165 GCF_000147115.1 Myotis lucifugus | reverse complement strand
GGTAGGTGGTGGTGTGTGTGTTAGGCACAGCATTTTCCATTGTTGATCGGTGACTCTCATGCCAGTTTGTGCCAAGCATATCAAATAGCACCGTGTAAGTGAAATGCAGCAATAATATTTTGTACTGAAGGAACATATTGTTATGTAATGTGAACCTTGAACCTCATCCCTTAATCTATGTAGAGCCTTGGTAATAGAAGTCTATCTCTAGACCCACAGACAGAGTTATACAACTTTGCTGCTTAAGCCTCTTTGTGTGTGCCTGTTTCTTTAATATAAGGCATTGCTATGATTACCTCTTCAACTTGGACATCACATCAGAACTCTGTACAATGAAGGTGTTTGACATGTCTTAGATGTATGTTCCACACTTATCTGTAACCTTTTTAGTCATGAACATATTCTAATAAGAATTATTGAATATTTTGAAAAAGGAAAGATAAAATGAGGAAGCATTTGAGAGGGAAAAAGGAGAGAGAGAGAGAAAGAAAGAGAGAAAAAGAAAGAGAGAGAGAGAGAGAGAGAGAGAGAGAGAGAGAGAGAGAGAAAATGAGAGAGAGAGAAAGTGAGTTTGCAGTTGCAGCAACAAAATAGAATCAGCACCAGGTGGTTCTCAGTTGATAGATAAAATCAGGCAATTCATTGTGACTTCTGTACTCTGGAGCCAAGATGCTCAGGGATTTAAGAGCATTCCAACGTTTTCTTTATCAATTGCGTCAAACATACAAATTCTTTCCACTTAAGTAAACGGTGGTTATACCTAAAGTCCTGAAAGGCAAGTCAGATTTCTTCCACTTAAGGAAATATGCCTCATATTTGGTATATTTCTCTAGTTATGTAAATGTTTACTGAAACGCCTTCACTGATCATGTATTAGGCTGTGAAAACTTGGAGAAACCATATATTATGTGAAAAATTGCCCCTCCAAAGATGGACAACTTTACTTGGAATCTAGGTTCCTGACCAAAATACCTTTAAATATATTTAAACCACAAATACTAGAGCTACTATAGGTGGTTTGGGGGGAAAGGTGTGATTTGGGAAGAAATGTTTGAGATACTTGAAAATGTAGTGTAATCCATCAACTGCCAGCCTCAACTTTTATTCGGTCTTTCTCTGTACACAAACTTAAAAAGCTGTAGTAGACTTTAAGTGATTCCATTTTGTATTCATTCTTGATTGAGAAGGCAATATACTTCAGGAAGGGAAAGGAGAAACTCTAAGTCCTCTTTTTTTTTTCTTTTTCTTTTTTTTTTAAATATATTTTATTGATTTTTTACAGAGAGGAAGGGAGAGAGATAGAGAGTTAGAAACATCGATGAGAGAGAAACATCGACCAGCTGCCTCCTGCACATCTCCCACTGGGGATATGCCCGCAACTCAGGTACATGCCCTTGACCGGAGTCGAACCTGGGACCTTTCAGTCCGCAGGCCAACGCTCTATCCACTGAGCCAAACTGGTTTCGGCTCTAAGTCCTCTTTATATGAAACTCAGGTGGGATGTGCAAAGACCCTGTTGCACATTTCAGACAAAGTCAAAATAGTTTAGCTCCCTCCTAGGCAAAGGGCGGGACCCTGGGAGCATAGAGAAAGAGGAAAGAAGAAATGAAGGAGAGTAGATGAGGTGGAAAGGGGACAGTTTTTACAGAGCATCACTCTAAGTCCCCTCCACACTATGTGATATGATTACTACAAATTCCTTCATTATTACTAGTCACAGCCAGGAGTTGTCAGGTCACCAAATTATTTGGGTCTGGACCAAAGCAAAGATAGGGTGTTTCAGTCTAAAGACTCACTTTTTAATATATAACTCTACACACAACTCTCAAGTCTCCATGTGAAACATCAAAAGCAGTAAATAGATTTCTGTGGGGGTGTGTTTTAAATGAAATAGTACAGAGGCTATAAGGCGCTACTGTTCAATGATTGGCAAACCAAAGTGATGAGTGAGATAGTAAATCTGTGAGCCATCTTTTACTTCTCCTTTCCCTCCTACCCCATCAAATATATGACCTGGCTGTACCAATGTGCATCTCATAGTTATTTCCAGAATCTCTCTCCTTGCCCCTCAGCCCTCACTGCTCTATTTAGGTTTTCATCATCTCTTGTCTAGGCAGTTGCACCATGAAATAGCCATTGACTGTCTACCCTATGTGTCACCCTATGCCAAATACACAGAGTTAACACTGATACACATGGGTACTGCTTTCATGGAGCTTATGTTTTTTTGCAGGAGAAACATAAAGTCAACAACCAATTACACGATTCATTATTAATTAAAATGATGACAAATGCAACCATGGCCGTTTAGGGTGCTAAGGAGTATACAAAAGGCCCCCCAAAAAGGCTTTCTTCAGAAACTAATTTGTGAGTGAGCTCTGAAGGATCGGCAAGAATTAATCTGGAATAGAGGGAAGTTCCAGACAGGGAAGGGCATTCCAGAAGGTCCTTGAACATGAAGGAATGCTGGAAAGGCTAAGAATGCCAAGTGGTGCTGAAGCAGAGAGAGGCAGGCAGTCGCAAGACTGATGAAGGTGGGAAAGCTAGAGCCCAGATAACCTGAAAGTTAGAAAAGGATTTTGGTCTCTTTTTGGATAATATTCACTCATCCTTTGAAGGTCAGCTCATGTGTCTTCTCCTCCAGGTAGCTTTCCTTGATGTTCTCTCTGTGTCCCCAGCTCCTCTCACTGGGCTGTTTGGTGCCTATGGTCCAGCATTGCACACAGTATAATGCATTTTTTAGAGAGAGAGGAAGGGAGAGGGATAGAGGGATAGAAATATGGATGAAAGAGAAACATGGATTGGCAGCCTCCTGCATGCCTCGCACTGGGGATGGAGCTGGCAACCTGGGCATGTGCCCTAACCGGCAATCAAACCACGACCTTCTGGTTCATGGATTGCTGCTCAACCACTGAGCCACACCAACCGAGCAATATAATGAAATTTTTTAGTGTTTCTCTACTAAATATGAGTATTTAGTGAATTAGGAAATTTCTTTTAAATCATGTGACTAAGAAATTGTATCTGAAAGATATGAGGTACTAGATGAGACCAGGAAAGACAAATACCTGACAGAACCCCTGTGTTTTGTAAGAGCATTAGAAAGGGCCCCCATTCAAGTAACAAGGCATTTCTGGACCCCATGTCATAAAGTTGGCCATAGGTACCTCTGGGAACAACGTGTAATTAGAGATTACTTTTATTTTTTAAAACTTTTGAATCACATTATGCCCATGTCTACCAGGCTTTCATAAAACTAAAAAGGTATCAGCTTTAAACTTATACAATCATTTAAAGAATTGAAATGATATTTGAGGCTCTGTGTTTGTTAATATACAACTCTTTCTGATTATATAAATCATCCCAATTTGTATCTAACGAGGTAGGTTAATTATTAAATTTGCAAGTTTTTTTAAAAAAGGATTTGGTTATTCCAAATATATTATGAAAGCTTTCCAAAGGTTTGTGAATTAATATCTCCCCCCTTCATATGTTCATTCTGTAAGCAAAAATATTCAAAATCATTCCCCTGACCTTAAAACTGAACTTTTCAAATGGCCTTTACTTCTCCCTTCCTCTCTTTCTCTCCCCCCATCCAATCACCAGTTGAGTCAATGAAAGAATAATTTAAAAAGTTGAAAATTGTAATGTAGCTCTATTTTAAGCCAAGTCATATGAACAGCTGAGAAGCTGGTCTTGCCTCTACAGGGGTATCATCCTTTCTGTTTCTGTTGTCATCTTGTCGTCCTTACAGCTAGAGGCCTGCTCCAGTCACCCACTGCTGGGAAGACTCATTGGCAAGATATGCATTATTAGGACAAGACCTCAGAAATCCAGATGTATTAACCCATGTCCAGTGTGTGAATTTATTGTAGGAAGCAGCAGTGTTTTCTAAGAGATGTGATTTCTGCTCACTAGGCATTTATAATTTAGTCTTTTATTTATTTTATTTTATTTTATTTTTTAAAATATATTTTATTGATTTTTCACAGAGAGGAAGGGAGAGGGATAGAGAGTTAGAAACATCGATGAGAGAGAAACATCAATCAGCTGCCTCCTGCACACTCCCTACTGGGTATGTGCCCACAACCAAGGTTCATGCCCTTGACCGGAATTGAACCTGGGACCCTTCAGTCCGCAGTCTGACGCTCTATCCATTGAGCCAAACCGGTTAGGGCATATAATTTAGTCTTTTAAAATGAAATATGTCAAGTATACAAAATGCATAGTGATCAACAAAATAAATATTTTCTTCCAAAGTCTTTAAGAGTCATTTATAATTTTATTGAGGTAGCCAAATAACCACGCAACTCTTATTTATCCCTGCCCATGAAAAAAATCAATAGCTAGTCTTCATATATTTTTCAGACAATGTTGTAGACTTGACAATATACATACTAATAAGTAGAGAAATACAAAAGAATGATAAGTACAGGAAGGAGATGGGAGGAAAAGTCACTGGTGGATTCTCTACAAACTGAGCAGGCAGCCCCCGGCACTTATTTCTATTTTGGGCAAGTGTTTTTTTGTTAAATCCTCAAACCCACACACACACACACACACACACACACACACACACACACACACACACAGGCTCATACTCTTCTGAGTGTCAACATGAATGCTAAGTGGCTTTTCAAGAATACAGCCCAGCCGGAACTGGTTTGGCTCAGTGGATAGAGCGTCGGCCTGCGGACTGAAAGGTCCCAGGTTCGATTCCAGTCAAGGGCATGTGTACCTGGGTTGTGGGCACATCCCCAGTAGGAGGTGTGCAGGAGGCAGCTGATCGATGTTTCTCTCTCATCGATGTTTCTAACTCTCTATCTTTCTCCCTTCCTCTCTGTAAAAAAATCAATAAAATATATTAAAAAAAAAAGAATACAGCCCAGCCAGAGGAAGAGAGCCACTGGGTTTACTCAGATTTTGTGATTAACTTGTCATGACAAGCAAACAGTGTTCAGTATTTCGGGTACTCATGCTGTCCACGTCCCAGGCAGCATATCTTCTCTGGCTTGCATTCCTGTTAGTATTCTTGTCCTATTATAGAAGAACTTGCCATTGCATTTCTTTGGTTATTAAATAACTGGATATTTTTAAAGATTTCAACAAATTCAGACAAATATGCTGGTGGACCTGTGTACTTTGTACTTAGATACTGTGCTATGCTGGTCATTTTAATATGCAAGACAGGGAGCCTGTCTCTTTGCAGCAGGCACACATCTATGTGACATCATCATTTCATCTGCGCCAAAATATTGTCTAACAGAGAGTTGGTTATACATGGACATTTAAGCAGGTTGTCTTATTGTGTGAAACTAAATGATATTTTAAATTTCCAATTCTTTATGAACAATATATGTGTGGATAACTAATCTTGCACGAAGTGATTTCTCAGCTAGATTTATTTTAAATTCATTTCACATACGGGATAATGCACAACCTGATTTGTACCTTTCGAAGACATGTTTCAGGTATGGCAGGAAATAGTAGTAAACTTTCCCTTTTGGAACAGATTGCTGTGCTGGCACCTATAGATGCCCCAGGGTTGAAGTTCCTTTTTAAATTATTTTTAATCTGCTTGAATCCCCAACCTTCCACCATCCCCCACATGGCAAGTTCTTAATAGTGCTACTTCAAAGGAAATCCATGAGTGTGATGCGATGTGTATTTGTGAGTGTGTTAGGCAAGGAAAGGAATATACAGGGTGGGCAAAAGTAGGCTTACAGTTGTTCATATGGAAAAAGACACACCAGTTATGATGATTACAATAGGTTTTGCATACTCACAACTGTAAACCTATTTTTGCCTACCCATTGTAAACCTGGAAAAAAACAACTTACCTTAAAAGATCTTTATTTGTTCAGAAACTATATCAATCTATTTCTCATCCAGTCAAAATTAATGGATCTTCGCTGTTCTTTACGATACTTTGTTAAACCTGTATTATACCTGCTTTCATAGTCAGATTTGAAATATTGTTGTGCATGTCTTTTAGTTCACTTAACAGTGACTCCTTGGAAAGTTTTGTGACCAGGTTTTGTGTTTCCTTTCTACCCGCAGGATACTCAGCCAGTGTACATAGTAGATGCTCAGTTTTTAATCACTGTACTTGAATCCAGCATTTCAGACATTTGGAGGAAACCGGTAAGACAATTTCACTTTATTTATCTGTGAAGAACTATATTCCGGAGACCGAGATCAGAGTCACACTGGGGAATCTTCCTGTGTTTTGAAACATATTTTGTTCATAATGTAAATAAAAGAGCATTGTTGCATTAGTCCTTCACTTCATGGAGGCCTTTGATTTCTTTTCTGAACTCAGGATGATGCTCATCTCAAAGGCACACAGGGTGACACTTTCAGTCGCTGAACCCTGCAGCAGCCACAACCCCAGTTATTGAAGATGCAGAGGTTGTATATCGAGGTGGAGGTGGGAATGGAGAGGTAGGACGAGGCAAGGAGGAATTCAGCCAAGATATCACTATTTCTAACACTAAATCTTTCATTGTTGTATCGGGTAAAGCTGTTGGGAATTGTTCCGGAAAATCTAGTTTATGAAATGGCTGGATGAAATGCTACATGGCAAACAAACAAACAAATCTCATATACTGAACTGTCTTTAAAAAGCAATCTGTGTGAAATTATACCACTATTTTTAGGAGAATGTCAACTGTAATTTGAAGTGTGGGGATGTTTTCAAATCTGTACACTGTGGCCATGCATCAAGAGTATGAGCTATGATCTTTGTGAAAACAAAGCCACCCAGAGATCACACCAGCCATTCCTTTCGAGTGGAGGCCAGTGGCAGAAAAACTATTGAGTCAAACTTTCTCTTGCTCTGCTCAGGACTCATTGAGGAGTGCTTCCATTCCCCACATGAGCAATATTATGGGTCATCTTGATTCCTTATCCCACACAAAGTAGTCTCCTGGAGTCACTTAGTGAAACAGGTGAAGCACATGGTGTAGGTTGATCCAGGCTGTTCTAGTATCTCCTGAGGAGCTTAAAACCACATGTACTGATGCCTGAGCTCAACCCCAAGTGTTCTGATTAATTGGCGCAGGTTGGCCCTGGTCATCTGTGTTTTATAAAAGGGATTCAGGTGATTCTAATAGAGGTAAGGTAGAGAACCACTATGTCAAATATTAAGAACAGCACAGAGCTTCACAGCACCACTGCAACTGAGCAGGTCTGTGGAGACAGCGGGGCTGTGGAGACATCAGTGTGGGGCGGAGGCGGGGGCTCCTGCAGCAACCGAGAGTAACCCTAAGGCACACATCTATGCCTAAGGGCAGCAGCAGCAGTAACAGGAGCCACCCTTGGCTGGGAGAATGCCAGGAAAGGCAGGTGGCTTGCTCATATCCTAGGCTGTTCCTGGCACTGGCCAGAAGCACAGACTCACTCTTCAGTGGGCCAGCAGGTCCATGCTCATGTGTTCAGTGCACACCATGTTCCCAGCACGGGGCTGAGGACTGAGCAGGTAGAGGAACAAGGCCTGGTCTCCGTATGTGAGTGAGGGAGGTGAGCATTAGTGGGGGGTGATGGAAGTGTGAACAGAGCCACCTGGGGTGGAAGCTGTATGACAGGAAAGTGAAAAGATTATCACTGTCTTTGTGTTCATCAGGTGACTTGGGGTTGGGGTGTAGAGTGGTTCCAAGGTGATGATGGTGGTGGTGGCCATGGGAGGTAGGAAAAGCAGCCTGGTGTGTTGAGAGAGCTCTAAGCATTTAGTGTAATGAGCATGGAGGTGAGTCAGGGCCATGTGGGAGGGAGCTGGAGTGTCCCCTTAATGAGCATCAGCTTTCTCCAGTGTCAGTGCAGACACAGGAAAGGGGTTCAGGGAGGGAGTCATGTGGTCAGGGCTTGTTCTGGAGAAATTATTCTGACAGTTGTATTACATTGGAGGGACCATGACAGTTTGTACAGACGCAGCTGAGAGGAACGAGGGAATACAAGAGGGAACTGCTGGACAGAGAGAAGGGAGACATCAGAGAGAAGACAGGGTGCACTTTTCTTTCCTGAGTGGTTTATCAACTCCTACTGTCCTGGCCACCTGAGTGCTTATCAGTGAACTTTACCCCCCTTAAGGCAGGAAATGACAAGACTGGGTGTCCTCTGGGCATTTAAATGATCTTAAATATTCATTGAATTAATCACTAAAAATG
>NW_005877926.1:0-8167 GCF_000147115.1 Myotis lucifugus | reverse complement strand
GTCAATGTAACTGGCATCTATTGAGGCTTACATAGGCTGGTCTCTGTGCTATCGTATTTAAGAGTATTATCTGGTCATCCCTGGCTCACAGGTGAAGGAACTAGAGGCACCCAGGCGTTAAGTGACTTACCCAGGTCACCCACTGGACAGTGGGTGGGGCGGGGATTGCAACCTCGCTGTCCCATTCTGAAGCCTTTCTTGTTCTAAGCATATTTTCTTGCCTCCTGGGATAAACCTTTTTGGTTGTGATAGACTCTTCTTTCCATATGATGCTAAATTCTATTCACTATTTTTAAATTAAGACTTTAACAACTATATTGTAAGAGCTATTGGGTTATAACCCCCACCCCACTTTTGCTCACTGCTGTGTCACTGCAGGGATGCCGCTGACTCATTGTACCATGCGCAGTGCAGAGTGCAGTGCAGCTCTCTGCTCACGCACTGCCTGCTTGTAAGTTATGGCCACAGCACCAGGAACCAGTCGTTCTGGAAGGTTTAATGACATCTGTGTACATGTCCAGTATATGTATAGGGTCACAGACATGCGTTTTATGTATTATCCTAATTCCTGGCATCACCATTTCCTCTTGTCCACACTTCCTTATTCATCCACTCATTGTAAGTTTTATTTTATCTTGTTACATTTTATACACTTCAGTAAGCTATTATGTATTCTTTCTGGAATAAGATGGGTCTAAAATAAATAAATTTACAGAATTAAGAAAGGGACATTCTGAATTTGGGGGGTATAAAATAGCTGATTTTTGTAAACAGGCTTAAAAAAACACTCTGCTATATTAAGATGGGCAAAATCATGGTCAAGTGCCAAGAAAAATAAACTCAACATGAAAGGCTACACAAAGCAACCAGAACGTTCTTTGCTATATTTGTATCTCCTTGGGAAATATGGGGATACCGCCCCCCCCGTGACTGTGATTCCCCCTCTGCCTCAGAACGGGCTGGCATGTTAAGGTCCCCAGAATGGCGTTACCTTTAAAAATTCTTTGAAGTCCGTGTCCTCGTCGGTCTTCTGCTGTAAGAGAGCGGCTCCGTTGAGCTGGCAGCTGCAGAACCGGATGTAGGCCTGCATGTGGGACAGCTCGGCCGCCAGGATGTCCCCGATCATCTGCACCGGCATCTTCTCGCCCCCAGTCTTCTTCCGAACCCGCAGGGCCCTGCAACCAACACATTCTCTCACTTTCTGCTTCTGAGTGACTGTCCCGTGAGGGCCTAACGCAGTGATAACCAGCGAGTTCCGGGAAAAACCTCTGGCACCCAGAGGGCACAGTCAGGAGGAGGAGGAGGCAGCTTGGCCAGAAAGCTCTGCTGGCCAAGCCACCTGGGTGAAATGTTGTAAAGAAGAATAAGCACACGGGGTCAGTACACATGGGTGTTTCTTCTGACTCATTTCTATGCCTTTGGAATTGCTGTGGTTTCACCTTAGTTTCTTAGCAAAGTTTCTTTTGACAAATTGCAACTTGTTCTCACCCTCTAGGGCAGTGGTTCTCAACCTTCTGGCCCTTTAAGTACAGTTCCTCATGTTGTGACCCAACCATAAAATTATTTTCGTTGCTACTTCATCACTGTAATGTTGCTACTGTTATGAATCGTAATGTAAATATCTGATATGCAGGATGGTCTTAGGCGACCCCTGTGAAAGGGTCGTTCGACCACCAAAGGGGTCGCGACCCACAGGTTGAGAACCGCTGCTCTAGGGAAAAAGGGAGCAAGAGCCCACAGGGCCAGGTGTGGAGGGGGAGGGAGCCTCTGCCCAGGACAGCTGCTGGGCCCCAGGAGGAAGGAGGCAGCCAGAGCTGGGACCGCTGATCCTCCTCCCCGGAGTCTGTCCGCACGGGCACAGGGACAGAAAATCACCCCAAGGAGTGGGATTCCACACGGGCCGAGGGGCTGCCCGACTGGCCAGTTATGTGTGGGCCAGGAGCTGCCACTTCTGACTCCACCCAATACAGCGTCAAGTATATGTTGATAAAGTGTGTTTAATGCTTTAACGTCTTTGTCTAGTCAAAGTATTTTCTTTGTTATATTTCTTTAATAATGAGGTATGTTACAGTTACAGGGCATTTCGTACCATAATAATAAAATGAAAAGCCCGAGAGAGCAGAGAACAGTGGAAGGTCCTTCGCTAAGGAGCCCTGCGGGAAGTTCCGTGGGCAGTCTGCCTGGGGGCGGGTGGGGGTCGCGGCCACGAGGGGTGAGGCTCTGCACTCACTTCAGCAGCTTCGTGTTAGACATGATGAGCTCCTTCCAGTTAACGAAGATCAAGGTCATTTCTCCTTCGGTGAGAGAGCCTGACTCTGCCATCCGTTTCTGAAAAACCTAAGTTTTAAACACAAAAGAAAAAAGTTAGCTGAAGTGTGAATTTACAACCTATGAGGTCTAAATCAAACAATACCTTCAGACACTGGAGCTAATCAGATCATGGTCTTTTTAAATAAACGTATTTATGATGGTTAACCTTTATGACTTCCCTACTGACTGCCATTTGGGCTCCTATGGGGTGGATCCTAAGGACTGAATCCGGTCATCTCATCAGGAGGAGCGGCTCTCACACTCTGTCCTGGGCGCTGCGGAGGGGAAAGGCACGCCTGCACGCAGCACCTGCACCGACAGCCTGCAGAGCTGGTGAGGAGGACTGCTGTCAGGCTGAGCACCTCCGTGTTCCCCGAGCAGTTTGTCGAAGTTCAGCAAAATAAACAGCAAAGACTACGTCACCCCCAAAACTGACAACCACGCAAACAGGGAGGAGAAAAGCAGGCCTTGCTGGGGGGCAGGCTCAGGAGGCTGCAGCTTCTGCTCCGTGCTGTTACCAGGAGGGTCATGGTCAGGCATACGATGCACCTGTTGAGCTGTGCATGTGTGTTGGGGGGAGAAAGGGGTCCCCTGGTCTCCTTAGGTGGTTTATTTAACTAAAAGCCATGGAAACAAAACTATAAAGTCTCACTCTATTTACTCAAACACACATCATTTTGAACCACTCTAACAGCCGTTGTCAGCATAGGGGCCACTGCTGACGTCAATAGGCACAAAATAAACAGTGAATAGATGGCAATTGGGAGATATTTTACAATATGGCCCTCATTGGTTTTCCAACCGGATACAAATGTGAGGGGAACACTCCCACTGCTTAATAATTCCTCCATCAGGGTTCATGAAAATGTCAGGTGTCAAAACAGCAGTGTAAATAAAGTTAGTGCCCTCCCACCTACTCGGTACCCTGTCCTTCCCAGATGGGGCCTCTACCACTTCCGACCGA
This sequence comes from Myotis lucifugus, assembly GCF_000147115.1. Lineage (NCBI taxonomy): Eukaryota > Metazoa > Chordata > Mammalia > Chiroptera > Vespertilionidae > Myotis > Myotis lucifugus. The sequence continues at coordinate 4,893 of NW_005877926.1, read as the reverse complement.
GGCGCCTGAGTGCCTCTTGCTCGCTCTCTCTCTCTCTCTCTCTCTCTCTCCACTCTGAATTACCTAATCTGGGAAAAAATTGGCTTCAGATCTGAGCCCTCTCCAACGGGCAGGGAAAGCATTTGAGAGGGTGAGAACTCCCGTCACTGCTTGTGAACTCACACATCGGAGGTGACACCTCGCTTCCAGGCCCCCACCCCTCCACTCCCAGAGCTGGTCAGCCGGGCCCCTCACCTCCACGACCAGCTGCAGGTCGTCCACGTACCGCTCCTCAGTCTGAATCAGCTCGTGGATGTAGCCCTGCCTCTTCCTCTCCATCGGCTGCATGGTGTCCAGCGTTTGGAGATCAGCACACCCTATGGAAAAACAGGGTAGCGTTTCAAAATAGTACTTTAGTCTTCTCTGCAGAAAAACGAAATCTGTCAGCAGATGCGCTGGGTTTCCAAATGCTGCCTCGCAGGAACTACACAGCTTTCCAAAGAGCCCGGGCCTTCCGCGGGCGGCGCACACCTGCGGACAATGACCACTCGGGGCTCCCAAGCAGCGAATCAGCAACACCTATAACAGGTCAATTTCCTTTCCAAAGAGGAAATGACAGGATGAAGGATTTAAACAAAAATCTCAGAGAGATCAGCACTGGGCTGAGCTTGTGAAGACTCTATGCCAGTCTCACCGTCTCAAGACATTTTCAAAGATACTGAAATGATTAAATGACTCACATGCTTCAGACCAGTGTTTGTCAAGCCACAGGTCATGAGCTCCCCACCGGTCATGATATCCGGTTAGTTTTGTAAATAGAAGCTGTCACGTGCAAGCACTGTTCTCTGAAAAGTGTTAGGTAGGTACATATGTGGGGATGTAAAATGTATTTCCTACTGTGAGCTGCGGCTTAAAAAATGTTTGAGAAACATTTCTGTAGCTTTCTCAAAGTCAAGTGCTACGTCAGGAAACCTACAGCTCCCAGCAGCCACCGGTTCCCAACAAGACCACTTAACCGACGAGGACAAAGGACTGGTGGTCTGGGATACACACGAGCCGCCTCACGTCAGGGTGAGAGGTGGATCAATTTACAGGCACATGGGAGCTGAATGAAATGTCAGACTGGGAAGTGACATAATCCAGAACCAGTCGGTAAGCAGCTGGTGCACAGCGACAGGGGAAACAGCTCAGCAAGTCCTTCCTCAGACAGAAAGAAAAAGCAGGTAGTTCCCAACAGCTACAGCACCAAGCAGCAAGAGGTGCAGGTCTAAAAGCTGGAGAGAGAAAGTAAAGGAGGCGTGGGTGACCTCTGAAGGAGAGGCAATCAGGGAGGGCGGCAGGAGGAAGGGGCAGCCTTGGGCAGTGCCCAGGTGGACAGGGGCAGCGTCCGGACAGATGCAGCCGTACCGCATGGGGAGGTGGTTGGCCGGCACTGGAACGAACGGACAAAGCCACAGAGGCAGAAAATGCCAGGATCAGACTGGGCTTTTAAAGGGCCTTTCTTGCCCTAACCGGTTTGGCTGAGTGGATAGAGCGTAGGCCTCCAGTCAAGGGCATATGCCTGGGTTGCAGGCTTCGTCCCCAGTAGGGGGCATGCAGGAGGCAGCTGGTCAGTGATTCCCTGTCATCATTGATGTTTCTCTCTCTCTATTCCTCTCTGAAATAATAAAAAAATAATATATATATATATACATATATATATATATTTTTTTTTTTTAAAAAATAAAAAATAAAGGGGCTTTCTTTTTCTGGTGACCTGTGAATATTTATATACTTTGTATAGATTGGGGCTTACTGGTAGTTATAATGAAGGCAGCTGTTCTATTTTCTGTACATGTTGCCAACAGCTTTAAAAAAAAAAAGTACTCTCACAGTAAAACAAAAATTGAATAAGGCCGGCTTGGTGCTACCAAGAAGAAAACAGTGCCTCTGTCATGTTCAAAATCATCAAGCTTCTCCTAGGGTCGTATTTTATTCTGTTCCACCAGGGAGAACCGCAGGAATGACTGAGGTTCTGGACCAGCAGGGCAGGCGCATGCCTGTCAGACCGGGCTGTCAGTCGCAAGGAGGCGGCGTGCGCTGACACCGGACGGAGCGCTTCTGACCCCGATGGGGGTTGCCAGCCGACTCCGATGGAAGCCAGCAGAGCAGTCTAAGGCGACCTCCTCTCTTACACTAGAATTTCACAAGTTTCAGTCATGCGCATTCCGCCACACCCATGTTCCAGCTCCACTATTAGTTATTCATTCACCCGGTTCCTCTAAATCAGCGGTTCTCGATCGAAGATGGCGGCGTAGGTAAACACCGGAGACCGCCGCCGTAAACAACCACTTCAAAAATACAGCTAAAGGTCGGAACGGACATCAACCAGAACCACAGGAAGGCTGGCTGAGGAGGGACTCTTCAGCTAGAAGCAAAAACAACAGCAGTCCGACGCACAGAGGAGGCGCAGTGTGGAAAATTTAAAGGTACGGTGGTGCGGTGGTGAGGTGGTGCGCGCGCAAAGCGGGCTGGTGGCTGAGGGCGCGGTTGTCGTTTTCACTCAGGAGTGAGTCTCAGACTCTGGGCTACAGATCCGGGGAGTCTCTAGGGACCCTGACTCAAACGGGAGAAGCGGGACTGTCTGGCTACGGCCCCTCCGAGGTTTGCAGCGATTGCTGGGACAGAGAGGCAGAGCCCTTGGGGACGGACTGAGAGCGCCCATAGCTGCTCCCTCCCCCCGCCCTGTTGAGCCCGCCCCGCCCAGGCACTGCGCACAGACATTTGCCGATCGCCTCAGGCAAGGGCAGGACTAGCGCCTCCCCAGAATCCTACAGCCAGTAGGTCTGCTGGTCAAATCCCTCTAGTGTTAACTACAACAATTAAGGCTTGGCTAGAACAAGACTGCGCACAGAGACCACAAGGGGGTGCACCAAGAAAGCATAAAAGATGCGGAGACAAAAAAGCATGACAGAAATGGAGGATATGGAGCTAAGAATCGCAATTTTGAGGGCTTGCCATAAATTTGTGCAGAGCCTCACGAAAACTAATGAGACCCTCGATGCTACGATAAAGAAATTAGAAAGTAAGCATACACGGACTGAAATAAAGAATATTATACCCAATAGCAGACCAGACGAGCAAAAGAATCAAACCAAAGATTCGACAAAAAACACCCAATTGGAAAACCAAAATGAAAAAAGAATCCAAAAGTGTGAAGATAGTATAAGGAGCCTCTGGGACAGCTTTAAGCGGCCTAATATCAGAATTATTGGAGTTCCAGAAGATGAGAGACAGCAAGATATTGAAAACCTATTTCAAGAAATAATGGCAGAAAACTTCCCCCACCTGGTGAAAGAAATAGACTTCCAAGTCCAGGAAGCGCAGAGAACCCCAAACAAAAGGAATCCAAAGAGGACCACACCAAGACACATCATAATTAAAATGCCAAGAGCAAAAGACAAAGAGAGAATCTTAAAAGCAGCAAGAGAAAGAAACTCAGTTACCTACAAGGGAATACCCATACGACTGTCAGCTGATTTCTCAACAGAAACTTTGCAGGCCAGAAGGGAGTGGCAAGAAATATTCAAAGTGATGAATGCCAAGAACCTACAACCAAGATTACTTTATCCAGCAAAGCTATCATTCAGAATTGAAGGTCAGATAAAGAGCTTCACAGATAAGGAAAAGCTAAAGGAGTTCATCACCACCAAACCAGTATTATATGAAATGCTGAAAGGTATCCTTTAAGAAGAGGAAGAAGAAGAAAAAGGTAAAGATACAAATTGTGAACAACAAATATGCATCTCTCAACAAATGAATCTAAGAATCAAGTGAATAAATACCTGATGTACAGAATGAACTGGTGATTATAATAGAATCAGGGACATAGAAAGGGAATGGACTGACTATTCTTGGGGGGAAAAGGGGTGTGGGAGATGCGGGAAGAGACTGGACAAAAATCGTGCACCTATGGATCAACACAGTGGTGGGGAGTGAGGGCGGAGGGTGGGGTGGGAGCTGGAAGGAGGGGAGTTATGGGGGGAAAAAAGAGGAACAAATGTAATAATCTGAACAATAAAGATTTAAAAAAAAAAAAAAAAAAAAAAAAAATCAGCGGTTCTCAACCTGTGGGCCGCGACCCCTTTGGGGGTCGAACGACCCTTTCACAGGGGTTGCGTAAGACCATCAGAAAACACATATATAATTACATATTGTTTTTGTGATTAATCACTGTGCTTTAATTATGTTCAATTTGTAACAATGAAAATACATCCTGCATATCAGATATTTACATTACGATTCATAACAGTAGCAAAATTACAGTTATGAAGTAGCAACGAAAATGATTTTATGGTTGGGGATCACCACAACATGAGGAACTGTATTAAAGGGTCGCGGCATTAGGAAGGTTGAGAACCACTGCTCTAAATGTACTCACGTTGAGTTAAACATCTAGGGAGCCATGGATCGGATGCACTGGTTATGTTTCCTCTAATAATAATAAATGACCTTTACAGTGAGTCCTCTCGGGTGCTGTTCTGCATGTCATTGCTTGTGTGCCACCTGGACACGCGTGCCACGCTTTGGGGAACGATGACATCAAAACCCACCAGCATCGGCCTCTCTATCTGTTCTGCGCCTCAGAATCATAGGGAACGTCTCAGATATTTTACCCTTTCTATGGCTGGGACATATGTGACATTAGCTTTATCAGGGTGACTGTGGGGACAATCTTGTACCCCACCCCTAGCTGGCCCTTTTGCATGTCATTATAAACGTTCATTCTCTGTTCCAGTTTCCATCCGGACCCCTCCCTTCACTTTCAGATGTTCTTACCGCAGATGTTAGGGAAGATGCCCCTTTCCCTTCCTGCCCTTTCCCTCCGTGCTCACGCGCCCTGCACTTCCTTCCTGTGTCTAGGGATGGGACTGT
>NW_005877925.1:0-8170 GCF_000147115.1 Myotis lucifugus | reverse complement strand
CCCGCATCCCCCACACCCTTTCCCACCCAAGAATAGTCAGTCCATTCCCTTTCTATGCCCCTGATTCTATTATAATCACCCGTTCATTCTGTTCATCAGGTGATATATTCACTTGATTTTTAGATTCACTTGTCGATATATGTGTTTTTGTTGTTCATAATTTGTATGTTTACCTTTTTCTTCTTCTTCCTCTTCTTAAAGGATACCTTTCAGCATTTCATATAATACTGGTTTGGTGGTGATGAACTCCTTTAGCTTTTTCTTATCTGTGAAGCTCTTTATCTGACTTTCAATTCTGAATGATAGCTTTGCTGGATAAAGTAATCTTGGTTGTAGGTTCTTGGCATTCATCACTTTGAATATTTCTTGCCACTCCCTTCTGGCCTGCAAAGTTTCTGTTGAGAAATCAGCTGACAGTTGTATGGGTATTCCCTTGTAGGTAACTGACTTTCTTTCTCTTTCTGCTTTTAAGAGTCTCTCTTTGTCTTTTGCTCTTGGCATTTTAATTATGATGCGTCTTGGTGTGGTCCTCTTTGGATTCCTTTTATTTAGGGTTCTATGCGCTTCCTGGACTTGGAAGTCTATTTCTTTCACCAGGAAGGGGAAGTTTTCTGTCATGATTTCTTCAAATAGGTTTTCAATATCTTGCTCTCTCTCTTCTTCTGGCACCCCTATAATTCGGATGTTGGTATGCTTGAAGTTGTCCCAGAGGCTCCTTACACCACCTTCTTATTTTTGGATTCTTTTTTCATTTTGCTTTTCCAGTTGGGTGTTTTTTACTTCTTCGTATTTCAAATCTTTGACTTGATTCTTGTGATCCTGTGGTCTGCTGTTGGGAGTCTGTACAAGATTCTTTATTTCAGTCAGTGTATGCTTAATTTCTAGTTTGTCCTTTATCACAACATCAGGGTCTCGCTAGATTTCTAGAGGATCTCACTACATTTATAGGCGTTCTCACCAGTCTTTTCGAGGGTCTTACTAAATTTATCGGTGGCTTCTAGACAGTTCTTGAAAAACCTTAAAAGTGTGGTTTTGAACTCTAAAGCCAGTAGTTTGCTTTCCTCCATTTCTGTCATTTGTGTCCTGTTTCTTTGTCTCCGCATTTTTTATGCTTCCTTGTGTTGATAAAGTGGTTTCCTGTGCTAAGTGTCCTCTAGGGCCCAGTGCAGCCATGGGCAAACTACAGTCTGTGGGCTGGATATGGCCCGTTTGAAATGAATAAAACTAAAAAAAAAAAAAAAAAAAAGACCATACCCTTTTATGTAATGATATTTACGTTGAATTTATATTAGTTCACACGAACACTCCATCCATGCTTTTGTTCCAGCCCTCCGGTCCAGTTTAAGAACCCATTGTGGCCCTGGAGTCAAAACGTTTGCCCACCCCTGGCCCAGTGGTTCAGCCTCCCCAATTACTTGAGGAGGACACTCTTGGTGCACCCCCTTGTGGTCTTTGTGCACAGTCTTGTTGTAGTTAAGCCTTGATTGTTGTAGGTAACACTGGGAGGGATTGGCCTCCAGGGCAATTGGCTTTGAGAATCAGCTGTGTCTTTGTGCACAGTCTTGTTGTAGTAAGCCTCTAGGGAGGTGCTAATATAGCCTCTGCCTGAGGCTATCCAGCAAATGCCTCTGTGCAATGGTAGGGCGGGGCAGGTCCCAGGGGATCAACAGGGTGGGCAGTGCGAACAGTTATGGCTGCTCTCAGTCCTGCCTTCAGAGGCCCCGCTTCTCAGTGTCCCAGCAATTGCTGCAAGTACCTCCGAGAGAAAGCTGCCCTCGAGTTCTGACCAATGCCAGACAGTCCTGCTTCTCCCGTATGAGTCTGGGTCCCCAGAGACTCCCTAGGAACTGGAGCTCAGAGCCTGAGACTCCCTCATGATTGAAAAAGACAACTGTGCCCTCAGCTGCCAGCCCGCTCCACATGCACCTCTTTACCTTAGTATTTTACTTCCGCAACACACCTCCTCTGAGTCTCAGTATGCTTTTCTCTTTCCTCTAGTTGTAGAATTTCCACTCAGCCAGCCTTCCTGTGGTTCTGGGTGATGTCCGTTCCGTCTTTTAGTTGTATTTTTGAAGTGGTTGTGTGAGGGAGCAAACTCCAGTGTTTACCTATGCCACCATCTTGGATATTTCCATGATATTCTTAATGTCTGCTCACATGGGGAAGGTTTGTGCAAGTGGCATCTCACTGGATCTGAAGGAGTGTTTCATTGTCATTCTACTGGTAGCTCCTTGCTAGATAGACCTCCTGTGTTATTAGGTAGTGTTTGCTGGTGCACAGAGAGCTGGAGCCCTTGGTCTGTCTGCAGCAGGGCTACAGGATGGGAGGTGGAGGTGCCTGTAGCACAGGCTGGTGGGTCTGTGTTCATTTCACTTGACGCCTGAGTGGGACCCTCACTCCTTCGTTCCCCAGCACATGTTTCCTGGGTATCAAGCCTCATCCCTTTGACTCAGTGGGGAGTGAAACTCACAGTTTCTGCTCTGCAGTTTGGTGGTCAGCAATGGTTGGAATATGCTTAATCCATGACCCTATAAACACTGAGACAGGAAGAAAATAAAAGTGCTGAACTGAGGGGGAGATGAGGGGGAACTGAGGGGAAGGGAAGGGCTGGACTGGAGGTGCCTGGAAGAACAGGCTGAGTGGATGTGCATGTGTCTATGTACCAATGGACCCTGGCAGCTGCTTGGTCCACAATGGGCAGGCCTCTGGCCCCCACACTGCCTGACTCAGCATAGGGAGGCTGTTCTGGATCTGGGCAGAGTGCTCACCAGGCCCTGGAGTGGTGGGAGGTCAGCTGTCATGTGGGTGGAATTCCCTGAATATGTGCTGGTTTCTGTGAGAAGGGTGTGAAGTTCAGAAAACAGTGTTGGTGTTCCCAGCGGGCTCATGGAGAGAGGCTACTGAGACAGGGACGGGAAGGGACCCTGCAGACGTGTTGGGTGGGAAGAGAAACACTTGGCTCTAGGGATTGAGGAGACTCCTGCCCATTACCGCAGCCCTCAGCTCTGCAGAGAGAAGCCGCTCACAGAGGCTGTGCATTCTCCTGTGTGTGGGTGCCTAGCGGGTTTGTTTCCCTCTTCAGGGAGCAGGACCAGCTCCAACATGAGGCAGCACTACAGGAGCTGAGGGACCTCGTGAGCACCCAGAGAGAGGCTCTGAAGCAGGCTGCCCAGGAGGAGAGGCTGCCACAGGAGGAGAGGTAACCGCCTTCACCCCCTGCAGTGGCATCTGCCAGGTTACATTCAGAACAACTCACTCAGCACCCACTGAGCTAAGCTCAAGCGAGTCTCCTGGTAATGGTATATTTTTACCAACCCTGTCATGGTCACAGCTGGTTGGTCACAAGGTAAAGGCAAGCCAGATAGTGGCTGGGATGGAAGGATAGCAACACTGGGATGCTGCATTGTCTACATGTGGATGACCTCCCCTCTCACCTTGATGATGGTGATGATTGTATTGGGCGTGGACTCCTCCATCCTCTAATACCAGCCATCCCGTGAGGGAGAGACGCTTGGTCTTTGGCATTCACGCATTGTCTACTGGTGAACTCACCTCCTCACTGAAAAGCACTTAAACCAACAAATTATAACCATGACCTTTCATGGGACTGTCCAGATTGCAAGAGACAGGAGTCGCCTGATGGGCACATTTGCAGATGAGGTTGAAAAAGACCTTTGGCTCCTGCCTTTTTCAACTCTCACACTGCAAACCAGTGACCCTTTTATGGTCCATTGAGTGCCAAGGAGTTCTATTTTCGTGGTTTTGGTGGTGATGTCATTGTTTGAAATGCCCCCCAAATGGATTGCTGAAGTGCTATCTAGTGTCCCCAAGTTCAAGGCTGCACTGGGCCTTATGGGGAATAAGAGGGGCAGCACGTGCGGTTCCTTTTGGTCCAGGGTATGGTGCACTTGGCTGTGAGTATATTACACGAGGTGTCTTGTTGACTTGGTCAGTTGACAAAAATTTGGCCAAAGACTCACACGAACCGGCTGGTACAGTTCCAGTATCCATTAACTGAGTGTTCGCAGTGGCTTGATAGAACTTTATACCGAGAATCATGAGAATTGACTGCACTACAGTTATCTCTTAAAACAAAACAAAACAAAACAAAACAAAAAACCACAGATGAGGGAAGAAGCTCAGAGAGATTAAATAACTTGTTCAAGTTCATGCTCCTAGTTAGCGAGCCTGTCAGGAATCAATTCCAGGTCTTGTCTCAACCCAGGGGCATGTCCATATGAAGCCTTCCTTCCCACAGCTTTGTTCTAACATGTATTGGGGGTTATAAACTCAGGTGCCCCCAGTGGCCAGGCAGGTCCAGCAGGTGGGGGAAGGATTGTCAGTGTTAGAACAGACCCTCGTGGGAATACACACCATCTGAGGGCTGCCTGCGGAGAAGCAGGCCCGGGCTGCCAGGTCATTCTTTTTATAATCTTTTTTTTTAAATCCTTACAACATGATAATTTTTCCATTGACTTTTACAGAGAGTGAAAGGGAGGGAAGGAGAAGGGGAGAGGGAGAGAAACATTCATGTGAGACCATCACATCTATTGGATATCTATAGCACACACTCAAGCTACAAGGGGAAGCAAACCGGCAACCCAGGTCTGTTCCCTTGAATGAGACTTGAACCCATGACCCTTCTGTACATGGGTGATGCTGTAACTACTGAGTCATACCTGCCAGCACCTTTTCTTTATGCTTTCTCCCCACCATCTGAGAAGATAGATACCTAAATGTTGACGTGACACTTAAAAATTTTTAAATATTGTTGAACTAATTAATTTAAATGGAAAAATACAGGTGATGTGCACCAAACAGGGCACATCTGTGTTCAAATTGAGTCCATGAGCTTCTGGTCATGTGAGCTTTCTGGTATAAATCTGCCCCCTGATACTCAATCGGGCAGTTAAGATGACGATGATGATGATTTCAGTGGATTTACATAATACTCTCCAATCTCATATTTTATTTGTCTCAGGAGATGAAATTAGAAAGGGCTTGGAATTGGGGAGAAGAGATGGACAAAGACATATAAATTTACAGCAAAAATGTTCTGATTCCATGTATTTCAAAAGTATTTCAGTCAAAGAACCCTTTGTTCCAAGTCAGCAGGTCTGCCAAAGCCTTCCATGGGAAGGATTCTCACAGGGTGCTCTGTTGAAGTGGTGTCCGAGCCTGCCTGTCCTGTCTCCCCCAGCCCACAGTGGGCAGCTGCGCTAGCCTTCTAGAACCCCAATGGACACAGTTTGAAATCCACTGAGTTTGTTCCACCCTCATTTACACACAGGAAAAACAGAGGCCATCTACAGCAGTGGCCAGTTTGTGGGGCCCCCATCTTCCTCTCTATGGCCGGTCCCCTGTGTGCATGTCTCTCCCAGCACTGAAAGAATTTAGAGTTTCTTTTGGTCCCACCCTCCATACTCAGTGTTATCCTAGGAGGGATGGCGAAGACCAGCTGGCCATGAGCCTGTTTAAGCGGCAGAGAGTCTGTGGTTTAAAGCCACTAAAGCAGGACTCTCAGTTTGTGTCTCCAGGTTTCAGGACCTAGAAAACCATGTTTCTGTTTGGGGAAGGAATCATGGGCCAGACTCCTGCCTAGCACCCAGGGTCTTCAATTACAGGGACCTCTAGGTCTTCCCTACATTCCTCGGGAGTCTCTGGACCCCAGGGTGGTTCACAAACACGTTCCCTTCTGCAGAGTATCAGCCCCGGTGGCGGGCCGTCTTTGTCCCCAAGACTGCTGGTCTGCTCCACACAGCAGGGCTTCCTCTGGTGCGGGCCTGAGCCCCATGAGCTGGGCCTTCAGATTGTCCTGTCCAAGCCCAGCCTAGAGGTCATATCACCATGAATCCTGTAAGACCTCTCTGTTGAAATCTCAGAACCACAGAATCTTCTACCTTCTGCCTGACCCTTCTGTTGACAGGGAAATGAGGCATCTATGAGGGAATTAAGTAATTTGTGAAAGCACTGTGCTGGTCTATGGCAGAGCCAGTATTAGAAACCACATGTAGTTCTTATTATTATATTCAAATGCCCCCATTTCCAGTTAGCTGCAATGTTTTACTTACCCTTTAAATTCACTGTTTTCATTTATTTCTTTTTATTTTCTTAACCTCACTTGAGGACATTTTTTCATTGATATTTAGAGAGAGTAGAAAGGAAGGAGGCGGGGGAGAGAAACATCAGTGGGAGAGACACATCGATTGGTTGTAATCCTGTACGCACTCTGATTAGGGCCAGTGATAAACCTGATTGTTGTATTTGAAGGTCCATTTCCCAAGAGGCTAGTGTGGGTTTCTGCCACAATGATCGCTTCTACCATCCCTGCGTCTGTGTGAATTCACTGCCAATAGTGTTCCACCTCCTGAGACCCACATATGAACATGGTGGTGCTGGAGAAGAGCACCATCCGTCTGAACCCCAAATGAACAGCCACTTGCCCAGCTGGAGGGACATTGAGGGTTGGTAATGTCCTAAACCTCTACTTCCTGTAGGAAAAAGTGGTGGACTCGAGCCAGATCCTTCATCAAATTCTTCAAACCCAAAAACAACGGTTCTGGAGATCCAACACAGCGAACCCAAGACAGCCGTCCTGGGCCCCTGGAGGCCACCCCATCATGCTCATACTGGGTGGAAGAGCAAGATGCCCCCAGCGCGCCACCTCCAAAATGTAAGAGGGGTGACTGAACTGTAAGTGGGAAATAAAGGGGAGGATCTCAGGTCTCCTCCATGGGCAGGACAGCACCAAGGAGATGGTGTGCTGGGTGTGCACATGAGTGTAAGTGCCGGAAGGGGGTGTGCCTTCCCTTAGGTATGTGAACAACCAAATATAAAATATAAACCCTTGTCAATGTTGGACACTTTTGTCCCAGAACAATGTAGTTCTGCTAGCATGAGGAGCCTTTCCCATCACATATAGTTGGTAGGTCCTGGGATGTACAGTGCGGATCTCCATAGAGTTAACGCAGACACTAGAGCCTTCTGAAGACCAGGGCCAAGCCTGAGACTCATGTGCTCGCAGCGGCTGGCATTACAGTACCTGAAAAGATCTAGGGAGGGTGACAAGCCTCCTTCTGAGTGTGACATGTGCACAAGCCTTTCTGGGTGGCATTCACCACTTTAACTTTTGGTGTGTCACTGGAGATGCAAAAAGGAAGTGTGCACACACATGCCCACTGTTTGGAGACTAATGCGTGCATTCCCAGTCTTTACAGCAGGTGAATTAGGTCAAATGCTCACATGCAGGTAAATGATAATGAAGCTTATTAACATTTGTTTTATCTAGAGGGGTTCTTTAGCCTGATGTTTTCATACTGTCTCCTTAAATGTTGTGACATTTATTACCTCAACTTCTGTTATTGTATAAATTGCCTTAATGAATATAATTAGCCTAATTGAGTTAGCAAACCTTTCAGAGAAAAAAAATGCTTGACAGATCCAAACTGTCATTTGGATGCATGAATGAGCAGGTGAGTGGTAAATAATAGTAATGGCAGCCGTGCAATGGTGCTTCCTGGGCTCAGTCCACTTTAGGGATTTGACCCGCTTTATCTACCACCTTTAGTCCTAACTGCTGGGTGAGGTAGGCATGATCCCTATCCCCTTTTCAGAGCTGGGAAAGTGAGGATTGACAGGGTGAAGCCCTGGCCCAGAGAATAAGTGTTGGAGCTGGGATCCCAACCTGGGTCTGACAGATGATGGTGCCTGAACTTTAACCCCTGTGAGCACTGCCTGCACTTCAAGCTGCTTTGGTCTCTGAAGATGCTGAACCAGCCTGTGGCCCCAGCATTGAGTAGTGGGTCCTCATCCTGTGGTGTGAGCTGTGGTCAGCAGGTGGCGATGGGGGAAAGAAATAACGGAGGTTCTTCTATGTATGAACTTGAATCCTCAATCAGAAATCTGGTGAATCAGTTATGATCATGCACATGACATGCTCAGAACATTAGACCAATTGTCAGACTATAATTTAAAGGTCATCAAGTGGAGGTTTAGAGTAGAGGATGCATATTGATCTAAACAGGAATAATTCTTTGTGAATATATATTGTTATTGATTTCAGAGAGGAAGGGAAAGGGACAGAGATAGAAACATAAATAATGAGAAAGAATTATTGATTGGCTGCTCCTGCATGCCCTCTACTGGGTTGGAGCCTGCAACCCAGGCATGT
>NW_005877924.1:0-8171 GCF_000147115.1 Myotis lucifugus | reverse complement strand
ACCCATTGTGGCCCTCGAGTCAAAAAGTTTGCCCACCCCTGCTCTAGAACCATGGAGGTTGAGGCTCCCCAGCCTTTCCACCCACATCCGCCTGGGGTTGCTTTGAAAAATAATTACACCCATATATGCCTCCATCTAGAATGAGACAGTCTGTCTGAGTTCCCAAGAGGGTCCACCTTGATCTTAGCAGGTCCTTTCCGTACTAACAAAGCCCCCTGCCCAGGTAGGCATCCTGGGCAAGACCCAGGAGAAGAGGGAGGTGAGAGGCCCAGGAAGACACCCTCATTTTTCCTCTTAGGTCTCGAAAGCCTCCCCTGTGAAGAGCAAGAACCTGGCCTTGTCCCAGGCCTGCTTTTCCTTCCTTGGCTGATGTTCGCAAATGCTCTGAAACACGGGCCAGGTGTCTGGCAGCTCCCAGTGCGCAATTGGTGTCTGTCGGTGGTTTCAGGCCTCCACTGGGCAGCGCTAGGCAGTCAGCCCTCAAACTAAACGCTGCTCAGAGGGATTGATTGGCGCAAGGACCTGTTGGCGAGGTGCTCTGTCGGCCCAGCCAGCAGCCATGAGCCAGGAGCAGGTATGAGGTGCGTAGGGCAGCTGATCTAAGGAGACGCTGCAGGGACACAACCAGATGTCACAGCTCGGGCTCAGGCAGGCTGGAGGGTTTGATGAATGAGTTCTAGTCCCCCTCAAGGGAAATGGATGAGCTCAGAGTAAGCAGCCTCAGAGACTCATTGCAAATACCTCTTCCTCATTTCTGATCTCATTTCCCTCCAGTGTCCCTGCTGCTCACAGGTCTATCTTATTATAGATTCTATCACAGGCTGCCTGATTTCACTGTTGGTTAAGTAAATACCCGTCTTTCCCATTAAACTGTGGAGGCAAACATGGTGTTGTATTTATCCTGGAGGAAATCCCTGGAGCTTAGGGTGCTTTGCACACATGGTGGGCCCAGTGGATGTTTAAATTGAATTGGTGCTATTCCAGTCACCTTTCCCAGAGGGACCAGTTAACGTTGTCTCCAGACCCAGTTTAGACCACTTACTGTTTTCTAATTGCACACAGTAGCGGCAAGGGGCGATGCACCCTCACAGGGACACAGCACCTGGCCCGGAGAGGACTCCAGAGAATGTCTGTCAACGGAATGAACGAAGGGCCAGGGTGAGGCAAGGACATACGTGTCGAAGAGGCAGGATCCAAACAGTCCTGTGGCCATTGCCGTTTGGGTGAATTCTGAATCAGAGGTAGAGCTTGTTCAACAAAGGGATGTCTGTGTCCACGGGCCTTTGGGTGAAGCTGGGAAGGTAGTGGCCCAGGACATTCCAGTGAGGGGGTCAGAAGACAGGCTTTGGGTTCAGGGAGATTTGGTTGGGAGATCTGAGGTTTGGCTAATTATGGACTCCAGGCTTCAGCTGTAAAGTGAGGATAGAGTCACAGGGAGAATGAAATGACATAGTGCTTGTTACATGCCTTCACACTGCTTAACACATACATAATCATGCTCAGTCACTGGAAGCTGTCATTGTCATCAAGAAGAAACTTGACACAGGGCTACATATACCTTTACAAATTAGTGTCTTTATATTTTTCAGGTAAATAATTCTAAAAGAGGAATTTCTAGATTATATGGAAGTTCTAGTCAATTTTTTAGGAAATACTATTTCAGGATCAACTCCCCACGAAGCCAGTTTTCCTCCCTGTTGAATATTCTCTTGCCTTCTGTCCAGCTCTTGGAGATGCTGTAAGCTGCGTGACAAAGCCAAAGGAGGCATCCTACGCTGCCCCTGACATTTTCTGATCCAGCCCGAGACCCGCATGCTGTTCCCACCCTGACGCCACTTGGTCACTTGTGCTCAGCGTTCCAGCAATCCCATCCGGTATTAGTGCACCAGCCCCTGGGGCCCTTCTAAGCCTCAGTGCCTTTGCACATGGGAGGCCCTTCTCCAGTTTCTCTCTCAACGCTTTTGCTGATCATCACTACCTGACAACCAGAGCCTCTGTCTTGATTGTACTAGTGCGATTTTAACTTACAGAGGTGGCCAGGTGATGACACAGAGGTCAATGCCATTGAGAGAAGAATGTACTACTTATAGTTTCCAAGTTAAAGGAGCACACACCACAGCACCCGGGAAAGTACCAGAGTCTCGGGGGGGGGGCAGAAGGAATGAGGAGCATGCGTGTCCCAGAGCCCTTACTGTGTTTTTCACTGTAGGGGAGGGGTGAGGCAGGTTAAACAGCTGAAGAAGTGTAGGATGGAGTCATTTGCATAATGTCAGCAGGCTCTGGATTATAGGGGTGACCTCTAGTTTTCTGGTACCTGGCCCTGGGGTGATTAAGGCAGGGAGATATTGGCTGGTGGGTGGGAGTTAGACAAAGCAGATGGTTAGGGTACAGACTCGAGATTGGTTGGTTTGTATATGAAAAGTGTGTTGTTCCAAGGCAACCTGTTCACTATCTCTAGGCATCAGTTAACCCTGGGAAGAGCAGTTTGTCCCCAGCCACAAGGCCCTCAAGATATCAAATCAAGATAAAATGCATAAAATAAAATACAAGATTAATATAACCTCCTCTTCACCATAAAAATGCTTCAGTGGCTGAACTCAGCACACTGTTGGCATTCTTGTTGTGGTTGCTTGTTCTGATGCTAATCTTCCTTGCTCAGCTGTGAGTTCTTCAAGAACAGGTATTCATCTTTGTACCTCGGGCATCTGGCAAGTGCCTGCCACCGATCTGTGTTTAATCAGTGATTCTCAGGCCTGACTGATCATTAGAATCTCATGGGAAGCATTTAAAAAATACTGCTGTCTAGGCCTGACCCGCAGAGATTCTGACTTAATTCATCTGGAGCGCATGAATTTCCATCGACTCCCTGAATCTCCCAGGAGAAATTTTCCAAAAGGAAGCCAAGGTTGTCGTCCCAGATGTGGTCATTAAAAACACAGCAGGAAATCCAGGTCCTGAAAGCCAGGAACTTGCCCTGGGCTGGGTTGCCTGTTATAGGAGCATCGCCTGCCCGTTCTGGTAGAACATTACCCGCTGAGCCTCGGCAGGCCTGCGGGCCCTGGGCTCCAACTAGGGTTGTTCTGCGATCTTCTGAGTCTCCAGGCCACACTCGTTGGGGAAGGTTCCCAGCCCCCTCTCTCTCCTGCTGGTGTCCATGTGCCTTTTTCTCTACACAGTCAAATGCTGTTCGTCTCCCCCAGACTCAGGTCTCAGCGGCTTCCCTGTCTGCCCTTCTGCATGTTCTCTGTGTGCCTCTCTATGCCTCTTCCGCAGTGCCTCACAGTGTATCTTGAAAGGTGGGAGAAACGGTAGGACAATCATCTCTGTGGTTTCTGCTCTTTTCCTTAGAATCTGTGGAAGGAGGAATGCCCCAAACCCACCCATTCTTCTTTTCCTGCTCTCTCCCCCCTACACATTAGCTCCTCCCTGGAACTTCCTAGAACTTTCTCCAACTGTCTCCCCAACGACCAACGGCTACAGCCTCTGCTCCTGCCACTCCAGGAGCCTCCCCAACACTCTCACCCCTCAACACTGCCAGATCCCGATTGCCTTAAAGGCGCGCACTGTGGGGCATCCTCGAGGGAACTTGATCCCCACCTTTTCCGGCCCAGAAACCTGCCAGGATTTCTGACCTCCCTGCAGTCACCACCCAGCAGCTCCCACACTGCTCTGGGTAAGTGCCCCATCAGCCCGAGGCAGGGACTTCCCATACCTAGAGACAGAGAATGAGCACATCTCAGGGAGGGACTGTGGCCTGGGGAACTTGAGGGAGTTAGTGTTTAGGGCGTATTTTTGGTTTCTTCACTCTGCTGATTTGAGGCTACTTGTGGTGTTTCTGCAAGTTTGTCTCCGAGCATCTCCATTTCCCAGAAAGGGCACTTTGGCCCGTTTCTCGCTGCTAGAGCTCTGGGCTGGAACCAGCATTACTGATTTCAGTTCACACAGCCTTACTTCCAACAGACTTAGGACATTCCCATCCTTTGTGGGGTCCTGACTTGCCTTTCCACAGGAAGAAGAATCCCTCCCTCCTGCCATCCTTAGACATGTAGGGAGAACTGGAGATTGGGGCTGTTCACGAAAGGAGGGGGTACATCACAGCTCTGCAGGCTCTAAGTTCAATCCTCACCTCCATGACGACAGAAAAATACTCAACCTTCTGAGAACAGTAGCAAATGAACCTGAAACATGCCACTGGGGGCTTCTGTCCTGTGGATGAAGGGATTTGGTTTTCTGTTTGTTTGTTTTGTTTTGAGCATTTAAAATATATTTTAATGAGAACACTTTCTCACCATCTTTACATAAAAATGATTTGCACTTTTTAATCTGAAACAGCTCTGGTATTAGGACTTCATTCTCCCTGGTCCATGGGGCTTAGATGCCACCGCTCTACTGACTCCCCAGTGCTCACGAGGCCCGTGGGAGCCATGTCCTCCTCCGCAGGAAGTCCTGGTGGCAACCTCCAGGGCTTGATTCTCATCAAATGTTTAGTCACTTTCAGTTTCGCACTCACCGAAGGGATGTTCTTGTGACCTTGAGGAGTATGTGCTTTTTCTAATCCAAGCATCATTATCACATATTTTCCCCAATGTGGATCCCACCATATTTTGCATGATCTTCAGGTGAAGGCTGAAACACTTTATCTGGAATTCTGGAGGAATCCAATCTATACATACGCGAGCCTCTCCATCTTTTGTCATAGTATGTGGTCTGCCTGGGGGCCTCTGAACTGTTGAGGGCAAAATTCTGGCCATGATTTGGTGACTGGCCTCTGCAGAGGCAGGAGTTGCTCAAGGTTATTAAGCCTGAACTTTCTGCCGACAAGGAAGCTGAGCCTGAAGGGATCTGTTAATACAATTTGTGGCTGAAGAAATGGGCTTATTAGTCAATGGTTGGGTGCTGAGACCAACAAGCTGAGGCTCCTCGAAAGGAGAATTTGTGTCCCTGGAAAGAAGTGGCCCAGGTCCCAACTTCTTGCCAGAGTCTGCAGAACCCTTGGATTAAAGGAGTGGTTGGGGCAGGGGCAGTGCTGGGCTTGTCCCATAGACACTCTCCTAGTTTCCTCACTCTTAGGGGATGTACCTGCTCACACATAGGGCCCTGGAGCTCTCTCTGCCCTGCTCCTACACCAGTGATGGAGAACCTATGACACGCGTGTCAGAGGTGACACGCAAACTCATTTTTTTGGTTGATTTTTCTTTGTTAAATGGCATTTAAATATATAAAATAAATATCAAAAATATAAATCTTTGTTTTACTATGGTTGCAAATATCAAAAAATTTCTATATGTGACACGGCACCAGAGTTAAGTTAGGGTTTTTCAAAATGCTGACATGCCGAGCTCAAAAGGTTCGCCATCACTGGCCTAACCTCTATCCCTGTCACCACCACCAACTCCTGCATCTTCTGTTTGATAAGTTAAAAGATCTACAATTCAACATGCAATAACAGGAAAGTAGGATTTTAAAAAATAACAACAAAAGAAATTGCATTTTGATACTTTTACATCCCAAGACAATTTTCAACTTGGTTATCTGATATCAGTGGTGCTACAATTAGTAGTCAATAACACAAAATGGCCCAGATGCATTTTAGGAGACTTTGGGGATTCTTTTCTGTTCTTTATTTTTATTTTTTCAATTACAGCTGACATTCAATATTGTATTAGTTTCAGGTGCACAGCATAGTGGTTAGACAATCATATACTTTCCAAAGTGATCCCCTGATATTTCCAGTACCCACCTGGCACCATAAAAAGTTATTACAATATTATTGACTATATTCCCTATGCTATGCTTTAGATCCCTGTAACTATTTTGTAACTGCCAATTTGTACTTTTTAATCCTTTCATCTTCTTCACCCATTCTTCCAAGCTCCCTTCCACCTGGCAACTATCAGTGTGTTCTCTGTATCTTTGACTTTGTTTCTATTTTGTTTGTTCATTTAGTTTTTTAGATTCTACATGTAAGTGACATCTTATGGTATTTGTCTTTCTCTGTCTTATTTCACGTAGCATAATACTCTAAAGGTCCATCTATGCTGACACAAATGACAAGATTTCATTCTTTTTTAAGTAGCTTTATATCTTTTAATGTTTTTATTGATTTCAGAGAGAGGAAAGGAGAGGAAGAGATAGAAACACCAATGATGAGAGAGAATCATCGTTTGGCTGTCTCCTGCACACTCCCTTCTGGGGATTGAGCCTGCATGCTGGGCATGTGGCCTGACCCAGAAATGAACTTCATTTTCTGAAGTTTTGTCCTATTCTTTCACTTGGGATGTGTTTCTTTGTCTCCTCACTTTGGTTGACTTCCTGTGTTTGTTTCTACTTATTAGGTAGATCTTCTATGTCTCCCACTCCTGGCAGGGTGTCTTATGTAGTAGGTGCCCTTTAGCACCCAGTGGCACAGAACCCTGGTCACCTGAGTTACTGGTGTCCCTTGCATGGGTTATGTGTGCCCTCCTATTATAGTTGAGCCTTGATTGCTGTTGGCATTTCAGTGGGTGGAATTGACCCTCATGCTGACTGGCTGTGGGGACTGGTCATGACGTTAGGGGACAAGCTGTTGGGGGGGGGCTGACCCAATGGAGTGGGATTCACTGTAGAAGGGCTCTGGTGTCTGCTGGGTCCTCTCTTTGAGTGTGTCATTTGTGGAGCCAATTGGGTGGTGCTCTAATGTGGTCTGAAGATGGTCACCAAGTTTGGTTCTGGGACCTCTTGGAGGGGCTCTGGTGCAGGCCTAGGTCAGCTTCTGCCTATATCCAGCCCAGGGCCACCTGGTAAAGCTACAAAGTGGTCTGCAGTTGGTAGCTGCCTGTGGTTGGCTTCTTTCCTGTTCTTTAAATATGAAGGACAACAAAAGGTCAGAATATTCTTTTTACAACATGTTATCTTTAAACTAGAGGCTCGATGCACAAATTCATCCCTCAGCCTGGCCTTCAGGATCAGGCCAAAACTGACTCTGATATCCCCTGAGGTGTCCTGGATTGCGAGACTTGCAGGCCAGGCCAAGAGACCCCACTGGTGCACTATCGGGGCCAGGGAGGGACACAAGAGGT
Organism: Myotis lucifugus; assembly: GCF_000147115.1. Taxonomy (NCBI): domain Eukaryota; kingdom Metazoa; phylum Chordata; class Mammalia; order Chiroptera; family Vespertilionidae; genus Myotis; species Myotis lucifugus. The sequence goes on along the minus strand of NW_005877924.1, from coordinate 1,113 downwards.
TGGCCAGCCAGGGAGGGACCACAGGAGGGCTCCAGGGTGTGTCTGCCCTGTCTTGCTCAGTCCTGATTGGCTGCACCCCAGCAGCAAGCTAACCTACCAGTCAGAGCATCTGCCTCCTGGTGGTCAGTGCATGTCATAGTGAGCGGTTGAGCAGCCTCAGCATATCATTAGCATATTACACTTTGGTTGGTTGAACAGACGACTGGACACTTAACATATTAGGCTTTTATTATGTAGGATGTGTGTGCTTGTTCATTTATTTATTCAGCATGTACTATGTTCAAAGTATTGTGGGGAATGCAGAAATAATTGGGGCCCTCACAGGACTAATTATGTACACAGAAATCTAGAACAGAAGGAATATATTGATGAATGCTATTGAGGGAGAGACAAACACTTCCCCTAAAGCTCAATAGTGGTGGAGGTGTGACCTTTAGGAAGTTTATATCGAACCCCTCCCTCCTTTATTTCCTTCCTTCTTTATTTTTTTATTATTATTTTTAATTTTCACCTATGAATATGTTTTTACTGATTTTGGAGAGTGAGGGAGGAATGAGAGAGAGAGAGAGAAACATCGATGTGAGAGAGAAACATTGATTAGTTGCTTCCCATACATGCCCCAACCAGGGATCAAACCCACAACCTTTTGGTGTATTGGATGATGCTCCAATCAACTGAGCCACCTCCTTCTTTAAATGATAACTGAACACCTGCTGTTTCCCAGGCACTGTGCTAGGTTCCAGACACACCAATTCACAGGATACACATGGCCCTTCCTCCATAAGGGTAACACAAGTAAATGGCAAATAAAAAAATGGCCTGATACCTACTATCCTGGTGGAAGGATTGCAGATACTGTGTGTGGATGAGAGGATATCCAAGAAGGTTCTCTGAATAAAGTGATGTTTAAATAACACCTAAAGGATGAGTAAAATTAGCCAGATGGTGTGGAGAGCAGCTACAGTGTTTGGACAGGTTCAAGCCTCGGACTAATGAGAGGGCACAGTCCTCTCATTGCCACGTGCAAGTCCCAGCTTGGAGGGCAGAGCCGTCCCAGCATAATTATAGCCAACAGCTGTAGTTGTAAGCTTGAACCTATGGTCCAAACATGTG
>NW_005877923.1:0-8171 GCF_000147115.1 Myotis lucifugus | reverse complement strand
ATGTACAGTCAGTGAGGAAAAGGTTGATTGAATAGATTCAATTTATTCTTTCTTATATTGCCTCATGATGTCAAGCAATTGCATTATACCTATAGATCCTTATGACAGATTTAATGTGCCGACTCTAATTGCACACTACATATTTTAGTCTTGATGACTTTTTTATGATAAACACAAACATGAATATGCACCCCCCCCAAGATGTCAAATTCTCTAAGGCCCTTCTGTGCATCAAGGGTTCCATAAAATTCATTCAACTTCTTGCTACCGCCTTCTCCTCGACAGTTTTTACTAAGCACTTGTTGGCATAGTTTTAGTCTGATATTTTGAAAGATATGAGTGAACAAACAACCTAGTAAAACCCATTAGTATTTTTTCCTAAGATAATGTTTTGGGGGCTTGCTACTTTATTAGCCTATCAGTGGTTGGCAAACTCATTAGTCAACAGAGCCAAATATCAACAGTACAACAATTGAAATTTCTTTTGAGAGCCAAATTTTTTAAACTTAAACTATATAGGTAGGTACATTGTTATTAACTTAATTAGGGTACTCCTAAGGCTTAGGAAGAGCCACACTCAAGGGGCCAAAGAGCCGCAGGTGGCTCGCGAGCCGCAGTTTGCTGACCACGGGCTAGAATCTAGCCGCTAGATTATGTTAACAGGATGCACACAATATAAGTTAAGTCTTTTCTCCTGAGTTGGAGAAGATGTGCTTCTACGCACTTGGTTTGTTTCTTTTTGAAAGTGTGACCTATGTAACTTTATTGTCTTACTTAAATTTGAATTCAGAAATCTTAAAGGCAAATTTGTATTCTACATTTAATGAACATATAGACTCTCACTATACCCATTTCATGTACTGTCTATCTCATTACCTCTGGCTTAACTCTATTTTTTAGTTTTCAGAGTCCCTTTCTCCAACTTCCTGTCTGCTTTTTATTTGTTTTACCGACTTCTATAGTGCTTATCTTTGCAAACTTCCATAAATCTGTCTTTATTTTAAAAATAACAAAATATTGTCTAAGTTTTAAATTTTGTGATAACTCTCCTTATAAACAGTCTATTCAAACAGACTGAAATTTGGATTGGAAATGATCAGAGACCAGGTGTAAAATAAAACTTGTCTAAGGTTTTAAGAAAATAAATATGATGGTAAGTGTGAATTATGTGCCACTGACAATTACACAGGAAACACAGTTTACCAATCTCTTCCTATAACTGTGAGTTCAAAATGACCCAAAACAACAACAATAACAAAAAACACCTCATTTTCCTAGGTTTTAAAGTCAGGAAACAAACAAAAAAAAAGTATCACTTATTAATTTTTATGATGAGACAGAGAAAAAAATTATAAATACCCTGGTTACGAAACATTAAAAATAGATACAAGTAAAAGTAGAAACCCAGAAATATTTTATTTTTATTAGAATTTATAATATATTTTCCTCTTATCTGAAAGACTAATACACTCAAAAGGACTTCATAAAAGTCTTAGGACTAGAAACATTTGTAAAAAAAAAACCTAATTGGCAAGTTTATGTATTATGTAGAGCTTCTATGTCTCCCAGGCCAGGTAGAGTGGCTTAATGCAGTAGGTGTCCTTTAGGTCCAGTTCACTGGAGCTGGGCACTCCAGGTGTACCACCTTCCCTCGTGGGCTGTGTACACCCTCCTGTTATAGTTGAGCCTTGATTGTTGGCACTTCAATGAGAGGGATTTACCCCCCAGGCCAATTCGCTACAAGGACTTGTTGTGATCATTTAGAATCAAAAGAGCTTCTGCTAAGTGAAATAAACCAGTTAGAAAAATATCTCACTCATATGTGAAATCTAATGAACAAAATAAACTGATGAGCAAAATAGATCCAGAGACATAGAAGCATAAAAAGACTGATGAATCTCTGGATTGGGGGGGTTGGGGGAGAAATTAACTAAAGAACGTGTATTATCTGCATAGCCCATGGACACAGACAATAGTGTGGTGAAGGCTCGGGGGTGTGGGGGTGTGGGGAGGTCAAGGGGGGAAAGCAAGAGGGACATTTATAATACTTTTAACAATAAAGATATTTTTTTAAAAAAAGCTTCCCAGATAAGGAAAGCTAAAGAAGTACATAACCACCAAATAGGTTTTACATGAAATGTTAACAGATTTTCTTGAAGAAGAAGGAGGAGGAGGAGGAGGAGAAGAAGGCGGCAATAAATACATATCTATCAACAAATGAATCTAAAAAATAAACAAAGAAGCAGAACAGAAATAGACTCATAGTTTGATAGTTGCCATATGGGAAGGAATTGGAGGAATGGGTGAAAAATGTAAAGGGATTAAGAAATACAGATTGATTTTTACAGAATAGCCATGGGGGTGTAAATTACAGCATAAGGTATATAGTCAATAATATTCTAATAACTATGTATGGTGTCAGATGGGTACTAGATTTATTAGGATGATCACTTAGTAAGTTATATGTCTAATCACTGAGGTGTATACCTGAAATTAATATAACACTGTATGTCAACTGTAATTGAAAAATAAAAAAATGATTTAAATTTTAAAAAAAGTGTTTAAAATTACAGGTGGAAATAGGGAGAGTAGAATTGAGATTTACTTTTCTGAGACACCCCAGACTCACCATTAAATCAGGCAAGGTAATAGGCATGACTCTCAGAATAAATGAGTTCCATTCCCACCAGAAAAATGGTTGTATTTCATAATTTAGATGGATCCTTAGTTTTAAAAAATATGTCACATGTACTTTTATGGTTAGAAAACATTTTCCTCAATAGTAACAAATCAAGTACTTCATAGCCTAAAATGTCTCCTGATAGTTATACATGTATATTACATGCCTCTCATTTTTCAGAGATACATAGTATACTATATGAGAAACACAGACCTTTATTTTTCAAATATTATGAAATGAGTTATTCATACCAAATTGATTTTTCTCCAATAATATGACTTTTTCCATTTGTCTGTAATAGGAAGGGATAGAAGGGCCTTCTCTATTCTTAGACTCTGCTCATCTTCAGGGAAGCCCCCAAGCTACTCCTCTGGCTGCCACTTAACTTGCCAAAAATAGAATGGAACGAGGTAGTGGGCAAAAGCAAACTCCTGGCCCACTTAAAGCCTTGTACTAAGTGGAACAGAAAGCTAAATACAAATGTGGCTCCATGATAACAACAGCAAAAAATTAATGTCTTCTCTCTCTGGATACCGATGAAGTATATTGTTGGGAGTGGGCATTGGGGAGTAGGTTAGTGAATTTTGTTCCATCATTAAGCCTTCAGACTATATGCAGTCATGAAATTACCCTTCCTATAAACATTCAGTTCATTCCTACTGCACTAGGTACTTCACTGATGCTGAGGTAGAAGAGAAAACCAGACAAAATCCTTGTACAGTCTAGTGGGGAGGAAATCTCAGTTGCCCCATTTGTTAAAAGTCATTAACAAGATGATTACAAAGGTCCTTGCTAGCTTTAAATTAATAGATCTAATTTTAAAATATTAATAAGTACTATAGTGATTATTTGATAGTTCCTCATTCTTTTTCTTTATGCTGATGTCACTTCATTAATCCCAGGCTTTGGGGTAAAGTTTAAAGAAGATATAAATGACAAAAGGAGGAAAAAATAAGTAACAAAAGTAAAGAGAATAGCACTCAACTATTAATGGGAATCTATTTGTGGTAGGCATTTTATAAACATGCAATTTCACCTAAGAGACAGAAATTCCATATCTGCCACCCTCCAAAAGAAGTTCTAGAGACAAGTTCAGGTTCTACAAGTTCCATGGATATATTGATCAGACTTGTAAGTCCAGTACCTAATGCAGTGTTTAGTTTATGGTTAGAAAACATTTTCCTCAGTAGTAACAAGTCAAGTACTTCATAGCCTAACTTAGTAAGTTATATGTCTAATCACATAGTATATGTCCTGGACAAATTTAAATAAATAAAAATGAAGGTTGATAAACAGCATAATCAACATTCTGTCATTCTACCCCTTAAGGAGTGAGACACTACATTGTAGAGCATCATTTTCCTTAACTCAGGACAATCATTTTTTGGGATATTAGAATATTCTTTAACATATCTAGAAATTATTTTATAGTGGAAGTATGAGAGCAATTTCCTTCACACAAGAATGCCCAAGAAGTATATTTTAGTAAATTAATTATCATGTTTAGCTCTTCAAATCACCTTGATAACTGCATTATAATTACCCCAATTTCATATAGTGTAATAAGAAAACTTAACCAGATCAATTAGATAAGACAAAGAAATAAAATAAATCCAAATGGGAAAGGAAGAAATAAAACTATCTCTGTTTACAAACAACATTACTGTATTTATAGAAAATTCCCAAAAATCTATAAGAAAATTACTAAAGCTAATAAATGAATTCAGCAAATTTGAAGGATATAAGATCAACACACAAAAATCAGTTATTCTCTCAAAGTAATGAAAAATCATAAAAATATATTAAGAAAACAATTACATATGACAATAGAATATAAAAGAATATAATACCTGGGAATAAATTTAACCAGGGATGTGAAAGATTTCTATGCTTAAAAGTACGAGTGTTACTAAAAGAAATTAAAGAAAACTTAAATAAGTGAAAAGACATTTTAAGTTTATTGGTAGGAAGACTTAGTGTTTTCAAGCTGTCAATACTTGAAAATATTCAAAGCAATCTATAGATACAACCCATTCACTATTAAAACTTCAAGAGCCTTTTTTTCAGAAATTAATTAGGAAAAGCAAGAACACTAAAGAACCAAAACAATCTTGATAAAGGACAAAGTTGGAGAACTCACTGATTCAAAACTTACCATAAAGCTAAAGCAAACTAAACACGAGGTCTGAACATATACATGGACTAGATCAATGGACTAGAATTGGTAATCCAACTATAAACCCATACATCTATGACCAGTTAATTTTTGACAAGAGTACCAAGTACATTCAATAAGAAAATAATAGTCTAGATCAGCGGTTCTCAACCTGTGGGTCACAGGGGTCGCCTAAGACCATCGGAAAACACATATATAATGACATATTGTTTTTTTGATTAATCACTCTGCTTTAATTATGTTCAATTTGTAACAATGAAAATACATCCTGCATATCATATATTTACATTATGATTCATAAAAGTAGCAAAATTACAGTTATGAAGTAGCAACAAAAATAATTTTATGGTTGGGGGTCACCACAACATGAGGAACTGTATTAAAGGGTTGTGGCATTAGGAAGGTTGAGAACCACTGGTCTAGATGCTGCTGGAACAACTGGATTTTCACATGCAAAAGAATGAAGTTGAACCCCTACCACAAACATGCACAAAAATTAATTCAAAATGGATCAATTTAGACATAAATATAATAGCTAAGCCTGGACAGTGTGGTTCAGTGGTTGAGTGTCAACCTATGAACCAGGAGGTCACGGTTCTATTCCCAGTCAGGGCACATGCCCAGGTTGCAGGCTGGATCCCCAGTGTGGGGCTTGTAGGAGGCAGCCAATCAATGATTTTCTCTCATCCTTGATGTTTCTATCTCTCTTTCCCTCTCCCTTTATCTCTGAAATCAATAAAAATATATCTTTTTTTAATAAAGAGCTTAAAATCATAAAAAATATAGAAGAAAACATATAAGCAAATCTGCATGACCTGGGATTTGGCAATGCATTTTTAGATATGATACCCAAAGCACAAGAACAAAAGAAAAATAACTAAACTGCACTTCATCAAAAACTTTCATACATGAAAGGACATTATCAAGAAAGTGAAAAGATAACCTACAAAGTGGAAGAAAATATTTGAAATTATATATTTAGTAAGAGTTTAATATCCAGAATACATAAAAATCCTACAACTCAACAACAAAGAGAGCAACGACCCAATTAAAAAATAAACAGACTTGCCCAGTCAGTGTGGCTCAATGGTTGAGCATTGACTCATGCAGGTTTGATTCCTGGTCAGGGCACACACCTGGGTTTCAGGCTCCATCCCCAGTAGAGGGTGTGCAAGAGGCAGCCCAATAGATATTTCTCTCTCATTGATGTTTCTATCTCTTTCTAAAAATCAATAACAAATATTTTTAAAATTAGGCAGACTTTTTTTTTTTTTTTCGCTAAAAGTATTACAAAGGGTATTACATAAGTGTCCTTTTTTCCCCCCCGCCCTTGACAAGCCCCTGCCCTCCCTTACCCCCCAGTGTCTTATGTCCATTAGTTATGGTTATATGGATGCATACAAGTCCTTCGGTTGATCTCTTACTCCCCTCCCTCCTGTCCCCCAACCCTCCCTGGCCTTCCCACTGCAGTCCGACAATCAGTTTGAGGCAGCTCTGCCACTGTATTTATTATTGTTCAAAAGTTTGTAATGGTCTTAATTATCCATGAAAGAGGGAGATCATGTGGTATTTTTCCTTCATTGACTGGCTTGTTTCACTTAGCATAATGCTCTCCAGTTCCATCCATGCTGTTGCAAATGGTAAGAGTTCCTTCTTTTTAACAGCAGCATAGTATTCCATCGTGTAGATGTACCACAGTTTTCTAATCCATTCATCTACTGATGGGCACTTAGGCTGTTTCCAGATCTTAGCTATGGTGAATTGTGCTGCTATGAACATCTGGGTGCATATATCCTTTCTGATTGGTGTTTCTGGTTTCTTGGGATATATTCCTAGAAGTGGGATCACAGGGTCAAATGGGAGTTCCATTTCCAATTTTTTGAGGAACCTCCATACTGAAAATTAGGCAGACTTGAATAGACATTTCTTCAAAGAAGATATACAAATGGCCTATACTAATTTCATTAGTTGTTAAGGAAAATGCAAATGAAAACTACAATTAAATACCACTTCACACCTATTAGGATGGCAATCTACACTAATAAAAGAGAAACATGGTAATTAGCGTACGACCGCTACCCTTTTCATTGGCTAATCAGTGAGTATATGCAAATTAACTGTCAGCCAAGATGGCGGCCAGCAGCCAGGCACTGAAGCGAGCATGAGGCTTGCTTGCTGCGGACTCCAACGTTCCCCACCTCACTTGCCGGCCTCTCAGCTGCAAGTCTAAGCAACTATGTACTATGTTGCAAATAAGAAGCTAAACAAAAGCCAAGAAACCAGCCGGACCGCAACGTTGTATGGATGTTTTCAGCAGCGAGGCCTCAGAGCTAAAGCTGGCCCAGAATAAAAAAAAAAAAAAAAAGAAAACAAGGAGCGGTTGGAAGCTTCAGTCACTCGCCACCTGGAAAACAGCCCTCAGCCCCTCACCCAGACTGGCCAGGCACCCAGTGGGGACCCCCACCCTGATCCAGGACACCCTTCAGGGCAAACCAGCCAGCCCCTACCCATGCATCAGGCCTCTATTCTATATAGTAAAAGGGTAATATGCCTCCCGGCACCGGGATCAGCGGAGCAGCGAGGCTCCGGGCACTGGGATCAGCGTGACAGGGGGCAGCGTCCAAACCCCCTGATCAGCCCTGTTCTGTGCCTGATAGGGGGGAGCTTCCCAACCCCCTGATCGGCCCTGCTCTGTGTGTGACAGGGTGTGGTGCCCCAACGCCCCCCCCCTCCCACGGGCACTGCTCTGTGCTTGATAGGGGAGGCTCCCCAATCCCCTGATTGCCCTGTGGCTCTGTGTTTGACAGGGTGCAGCACACCAACCCCCTGATCCGCCCTGCTCTGTGGGGTGATAGAGAGAGGCGCCCTCACCCCCTCACATGGGCTCTTGCTCTGTGTGTGATAGGGTAGAGCCAATACCTCTCACTTGCCCTGCCTTGAGTGTGAGAGTGTGCACGACCCAAACCCCTGAATCACCCTGCTCTGTGTGTGAAAGAGGGGGGGGGCCTCAATTTCCCTATGGGCCTACTCTTGTGAATAGAGACGCGGTGCTTCCCACCTCTGTGATGAACCCGGGTCGGGGGGGGAAAGGGGGGAAGTCGCCCACCTCCCTTGTGTGCCCTCCTTTTGCATGACAGGGTGTGGGCCGCGACACTCCCACTCAACCTCGTGTGTAGTTGTAAAAAAGAGGGGCGCCCCACCCCCACATATGCGCACCCCGTAGGGGACGAGGGGGGGAAAAAACTCATGTTTACTCCCCTCTTTTGTAAGAGAGAGGGTGGGCCCCCAATCTCCCAAAGTGTTTTTTTTTTTTTT
>NW_005877922.1:0-8172 GCF_000147115.1 Myotis lucifugus | reverse complement strand
TTTCTATGTTCTTAGCCCAACTATTATTTGCTTCAAGTAAATGGCTGTCTTCTAAGCCTGTCTGTCATCCGTATTTCACTTAAGATTAACAATGAGTTCTGTGGTCTAGTCTCCATTTCTCTTGCTCTACCGGCCAGACTTCCTCCGATTCCTTGTCAGTGTCTCAGTCTGCAATAAAATGAAAATATTTTGTTAATATCGCCCACTCCCCCCGCCTCCTCCTACACGTCCGTGTGTGCTTATGGTTTCCAAGTCAATTACTCCGCAGACGCCAAATATCCAAAAGCCTTTTAGACCGATTTGGACCTGAGATTCCTACTAAATATAATACTCACTGTGTTTTTCTGGACATTCTCCACTAATTTCATTGGATCTCATAAAATATGACCCATCTCCCATAAGGAAAATGCGAAGAATGAATAGATCACCTAGGCCCGTGGTCGGCAAACTGTGGCTCGTGAGCCACAGGCGGCTCTTTGGCCCCTTGAGTGTGGCTCTTCCTAAGCCTTAGGAGTACCCTAATTAAGTTAATAACAATGTACCTACCTATATAGTTTAAGTTTAAAAATTTGGCTCTCAAAAGAAATTTCAATTGTTGTACTGTTGATATTTGGCTTTGTTGACTAATGAGTTTGCCGACCACTGACCTAGGCTAAGGACTCCAAAAATATTATACTTAAAGGAATAGGTTCCTCAGTAGCTTAGCTCAAACTTACAGTCCACTGAATGCTTAGTGATATACAAGGTGCTTTCTTCTTAAGTTTTAAGTCCTCATGTTTGACATATTGACCCTCTATTGCATAACCTAAGGGTCTGACCAAGGATAGTAATATTGTCTCCTCAAACATCCCTAATCCAGATGTTGGCTAACGATGTTTGTAATTAATATATGTTCGATTGAATAAACATTTACTGACAGTCTGCTATGATCTAGGAACTATACAGTGTATACAAACATGAGTATGATATGTCACTCGCTATTTTGGAATTTAGAGTTGAGTTAGGAGAAAGACATATAAGCCAAAAGAACTATGATAAAGATACGGTAAAAACCTCCCTTGGAATATGAAAGAAGGAACCAGATTTACCCAGGGGACATGACAATCTGCATTTAAATGATAGAGATTTTAAGGGGGGCAGTGATGGTAACAACCCACAGACACCAAGACATTTGCATAAATGTAATTTTTAAGACTCTTGGAAATCAGATCACTACTCAAAAGTAAAATATATTCTAACCTATATTTAGTTTAATAGACAGCAAAACTAGTTCAGTATAATGGAAAATTCCTAGTATACTGTGAACACACAATAAATATTACACAAACCAAAAATGTGAGAACCTTAATGACAGCGCATACAAATAGTGACATAAGTTGTCCATTTAATTGTTATCTACACATTTAAATATAGCTCTCCTCGGAGACAGCAAAGTGGTTTTGTTCACTACAGTCTATTCTCCAAAAATTCGTTCCATGTATGTGAAGCTTCATAATCAAATTTCAGACAAAATTTGGATGATAGTAAAACTATGCAGGACTCTGAAACACATCTTTTTCCCAAAAGACATACCAATTAGGTAATTAGCAGGGGGTATTGTCAGGATACTACAAGTTAACACATCCAAGTCTCGAAGATGAGAAAGCAGAGGAAATGCTGCATCAATAGTGGACATTCAAAAGGCTAAAGTGGCCCAAGCATGAGAGCTAGTAGGGAAATACACCTTCTGAGTTACAATTAAGGTCCTCCCTCCCCAAAGCATCGCACTTAATGAAAAATAACTTATTCACTGGTATATTGTAAATCAGGAAAATACCAGATACTAGAGTCCCAACATTAATCCTTATCAGATATCATATTAAAAACAACCTGGGCTCTGATTCACCAAATAACCATGGTTTTAAATTTTATCCCTGAATCTGAGCCAAGAATACAAACTAACTAGAATCCCTTTCCAAACTTCTCAGGAAATTTAAGATAAAAAATAATTATTAAACAATAGTATATACCTCTTTTTAAAATATATATTATTTTTTTTATTGATTTCAGAGAGGAAGGGAGAGGAAGAGAGTAATAGAAACATCCTTGATGAGAGGGAATCATTGATCGGCTGCCTCTTGCACATCCCACACTGGAGATCGAGCCCACAATCCAGGCATGTGCCCTGACCAGGAATGGAACCATGACCTCCTGGTTCATAGGTTGATGCTCAACCATCGAGCCATGCCTGCCAGGCAGGATTACTTCTAATTAAAATATGAACCTTTTGGCACCATTGTGCCAAAATATTACTGTGGAATATCTTCGAATACAAATTTGACTCAACAACCCATTCAATCTTGATTAATTTCCTCATATTCCTAATAATACAGCAAACAGTAAATCTCATAAATCAAATATCTTAAAATTGGCAGCAGATTTTTCAAATTATTTTATCTTCATAAGAGCCTTATAATGTGGATAAACAGTTATAGTTTTTCCCATTTTACTGGAAAGACCAAAAAAAAAAGACTGAGGGACTTATCCATGATTATACACTATGTTACAAACAGAGCAGAGCTAGAATTCAAATTTTCATCCACTCAATCAGATAATACCATGAACCTATTAAATGAAGGGCACATAGAGAAGAGAAGGATCAATGAGACATAAACTCTACTATTAAGGAAACTGCTCTCTTATTATAACAAGAGAAAAGTTGAGAGAGTTTACTAGCTACTACAATAAAGAAACACACATATTGTGTTATAATGGAATAGCAAGGATAGAAGGATGAGTTAAAGCTAGCATTCAAGAATTCTTTACTGAGGAGGTGTTATATGACATCTGAACTGGGTTTTGGAGGTACGGAGTGTGAGATAATCAAGTAGACAGGTGTGTTTTTTTCAAATGTCAAAAATGATAATACATATTTAACCTAACTCAAGCCCAAACATGAATTTAATTTACAAATATTTACAGAAAAGGCTGCAAGTTGTTCCCCAATAACTGTGTTTCCCTACAGTTAAGACTCACACGTGTTAGCTGGGAACATGGCTCCTGTCATAGACTATTCTCCAGCTTTCCATTCAGCTAAGTGCAGCTATGCGTCTGACCAATGCGGCGTGAAGAAGGCTGACACACTCAACTTTCAGAACCTATCGAAGGAACGGCTATGCCCCATCTTCCAGCTGCTGCTCAGGGCACGGATTCGGTGGCAAGCCATATTTGACCATGGGAATGAGGGGGAAAAATCCTAAGAATAGCAGAGCAACCAGACAGAAGGAGGACTCTGGCTCCCTGGATATCTTGATATAGCAAAGCTATCTCATCATTCCTCGGACTATCTTCCTTGAGACTGTGCTATGAGATAGGAACTTTTATTGAATTTAATCACTTATTTTGGGACTCAGTTATAGCCACGCAAACATGAACACTAGTTTATATAAATAGACTATGTTATAAAGTAAATACAAATTAAAAGTAGTTTCTTGGTTCTCCATTCTCAAAACCTGAGAAAATAATCAGAAAATATGTAAATTAATTGCAGAGCATTTAATATAATCAGTAATATAGAATTGTAATAGACTTTGAAATTTATTTTTAAATTTTAATCTATATAACCACCCTATGTAGAATGATCAGAGATCAATATTATATTATAAGTGAACAGTAAGACAAGATATCATGAATTCATTACAAAAGTATTGGATAACTCCATATTTTATTGGGTTTAACCTCATTTAGTCCATAAAATTATCATTACATATGTTTCATTCTATATTAATATATTAAAGATCCACTTATAAAGAAAAGCCAAATAAGTTATTAATGCCAGAAGAATCAATAAATGAAAACTAGATTTTTGCTGTAAGTCCACATTAGTTGACAATGTTTTCATTTACCCATTGGACATCTCAGACCACTCAATTTTATTGTGATTACAGCTAAATATTTCATTGTTATCCATTTTATGCTTTATGGAGAACAGGGGGAGGTTTAACAAGTAAACATAACCATATTCTCATAGTGTGAGGGAAGAAACAGAATGGGCTGCAAGAGACCAAAGGAGAACTTCTGAAAAGAGAGCCATGGGTGCTGAATGACCTGTTTGTATCAAATTGTCTGCAGGCAAATCGATTTGCCTGTGCTTCATGTATTACCTCATATTACAGGAATTCCAAAGGATAAATGGAATAAGCATATTTAATCAAATGACCGAAGCACTGCGCCTCACCGAGCTCACTGGCTCTCTCCATCAGCCCATAGAGGCAGGAACGTAAGGTGGTCACAACGCTTCCTCTATTCTCACTGTCCTCGTTTGGGCAAGGTCTTGATGGCAACGAGAAGCTAATGGGGTCAGAATCAAGAATATCAGCACACCATTTGACATGTACATTGCAGTATAATCTCTGTTGCACCCCTAATTCCTGGCAACAGTACAACAAATATGTTCTACGGAAGGCAAATAAGATCAGGTAAAAGAGTGACTTGATCAATGAAAACTCATCTCTTCAAGAAAATCAATTGAGAGACATGCCCCTTCTAAGAGTACCTTAGAATTGAAGATTTATCTTTTTTTATATGGCCTGGCCTTTACTTACTACTGGGCTTCTGTACTTTCTTTTCTAATTGTAAAATGATCAGTTTCTTCTAAGTTTAAAGATGAGTCAAATGTTTACTAGTTCTATTATGGTGGGCAACTCATCTTCTCTAAGTCTTAGCTCAGTGACATCCTATATAATAAAAGGGTAATATGCAAATTGTCCCCTCAACCGGGAGTTTGACCAGAGTTTGACCAGGGGGCGGGGCCGACCTGCCAACCACCTGGGGCCCCTCCCCACAGCTGGCCCCACCCCTGATTGCCCCCCCCCCCTACATCCCGATCCAGGGCAGACGGGCCAGACCCCACCTGTACACGAATTCGTGCACCGGGCCTCTAGTGTAAAATAAAAGTGTAAGACTATATGATTATCAAAGTCCTTACCAGAAACAAAATGTGATAGTTCTGACTTAAACTTCATTCACATCTTAGGTTGCATCCTAAAGTAGTAGAGGCTGCCCTGAATGTCTTCTGTTTTTAAAGAAGCTTGCTTTTTCAAATAATTCTCAAAAGCATGGCTTGAAGTTGGGACAGTCTTGACACCAGCAAATGGCCCCTTGTGTAATCTCCTCCTGACCTTACCAGAGGCGTGATTCCTCCGCCATGAGGAATTATTCAGCCCACTACTCTCTCATCATGAGAAACACTTCTAATAAAGGTTAGGAATTGCTTCAGGGACCAGGTGGTTGAAAACTGGGAAAGACTGGACTTAACACTGAGATAACAATCTGCTCCTGCTCAAAATTCTACAGACACTGTTTCACAATTCCTTACGAGAAAGGATAAGAATGCATCACTATATCTAATATACATGCTAATTCATAAACCTTTGAAAATTAAAATTTATAAGTGGCTGGCTCAAAAGAATGGTGTCTTTAAAAAAAGCAAATTAAGTAAATTCTAAAATTTAAAAATCAGGTTAACATTTCCAATATTAAGGATGGATAAAAGAGTTAAGCAGTGAAGCCCATTCTATGTAATTCCAAATAGATTCGGCATTTTCCTCACTGGGGGATTTCAAAGTGCTCTTTGCTAATCCTAAAACTTTAGAATGTAAAATTTGAGCCATTATTGAAATTACCCCAGTAGCAACAACTTGTTCCAATAAATCTTCATGAATGTTTATATATATATACATACATACGTATATTTTATATATAGCAACCAGCAGGTCACCTTCAATAAATGCACATTAAGCAACAAATTGAATAATAAACATTGTGCGCCCAGCCAGAGTGGCTCAGTGGTTGGACAGAGACCTATGGTTCGATTCCCTGTGAGGGTACATGCCCGGGTTGCAGACTTGGTCCCCAGTGGGAACATGCAGGAAGCAGCTGATCCATGATTCTCATCATTGATGTTTCTATCTCTCTCCCCCTCTCCCTTCCTCTCTGAAATCAATTTAAAAAATGTATATTTAAAAAAAATAATGATTGTGCAAATTGTATTTCCTGCAGACATGCCACAGAAGAACTGTCATGAATTCAGGCCAGCCACAGTGGCCTAGGGAACGTCTCTGCCTGGAAACTTTACACCTGTCTTCTGCAAAAATAAACAGAGAGGGAGTTGTTATACCTCCTGGTTGGAAATACAGTGGGTGGATGAGATGAGGAAGAAGGGTTAGTGGTTATGATGCAGATTACCAACAGTAAAGTATATCTGATTATGCTCTGCCTAAAAACCTGCCCTGAGAAATGCAGTGACATGCTTCTGAAATTACACTCACTTATTCATTTGGCCCCCCTCCCCTTTCCCTAGAGGGATCTCTTAAAAGGAGAACGAGGTTGCTAAGTTAGTCTCCCCAGGCCCCTCCTCAGCACAATTTATTCAGTCCCATCTATTTTCTTTTAGCTGTTTCACAAGTGTAGTCACCAACACCCTCTAAAATTGCCTTTTGGACTGTCTACATCAGTGGTTCCCAACGTGGAGCACATGCCCCACGGGGGGGCAATATGATTTTTAAGGGGGGCAATTCAATAATGAGTTAACAGTGAATTTTTTGCATGAGCTTCTAGGGGCCTCCTATACAGTATATAAATATATATTGTAACATATTTATGCATTTCAGTTCTCTATTATATGTTTTGAGACTTTACTTGCTATTTTTTATATCACTTTATATTATTATTATTATTTTAACAATTTCTTAGTGATTTCTTCCTCAGTACTTCAACTGTCCTTTGGTTCTTTTATTTTTCTCTTTCATGGATGCCATGTTCTTTGGAAACTTGTTTAGACCAAGTTAATGGCCTTTTAGGCTTCCTCCACGTGACTAGGAGTTCACTTTTTGAAAAATAAGAATTATATGTCACGGGGGGGAGGGGGGGAGCCACCAGGATTTTGGAGATGCTTAGGGAGGGCATGGCCAAAGAAAGATTGGGAACCACTGATCTAGCAACTCCGCTTTGACTCGTCACAGTTAGCAAGTTCCCCAGAAACAATTTCCAATCTCTAAGTTCAATATCCACAACAAAATGGTAAGCGTCCTATGAAGCCCTTGGTTTTTCTACTACCCGAGGTATGTTTCCCCCCACCCTCCTAGCATGTCCTTCCAAAACACACGGTGAGAAGTCACATGTCACGTATGTCTTGCTGCGGCACAGAGCGTCACCCGCAGCCGTCCTCACGTTGGACAAGCATAGTAACAGCGTTCATCGGAGGCTTTGCATCCTGCAAGTCTACATGGGTTATGGAAAACCATGTTCACCCTTCAACCCTATTTACAAGGAGGCTATACACTGAGAGTCTCAGCACACCTGCATCTGCAGGTCAGCCAGGAAAACTGCTGAAGGGGATGGATCGAAGCAAAACTAAAATCACGTAGGCATGTGGCAATCAAGAGCACACATTTCCTTAGGCTCACACTACAAGCATTTAAAAAGGTCAAGTGCAATTGGTTCTGAATGAGACATCAAACCCGAGACTTGTCGCTTGCCAGCTGGATAAACTGCCCACTTCCCTATCCGTAAAATGGGAACTATAATATAATCAACCCACTTCAAAGATGCTTAAAAGATAATTCACGGACAGTCCTTAACATTGGGTCTAATACAGTGATGGCAAACCTATGACACTCATTTTTTTTGGTTGATTTTTCTTTGTTAAATGGCATTTAAATATATAAAATAAATATCAAAAATATAAGTCTTTGTTTTACTGTGGTTGCAAATATCAAAAAATTTCTATATGTGACACAGCACCAGAGTTAAGTTATGGTTTTTCAAAATGCTGACACGCCGAGCTCAAAAGGTTCGCCATCACTGGTCTAATATGTTATTATAAAAAATGTTAGGTATTCTTTTAATGATCAGCGTGCACTCATGAATGTGGCTGACGCACTGCCCAGAGCATGGCACCTCAGCATTAAGCCAAACAAATGAATGGAGGCCAAGATGTGGGTTCCGTGGCTTAATGAGCTTACATTTAGGGGGGAAAGACATCACTTCTTGGCATGTTGGAAAATGATAAATTGTATTCAGAATTCAAGAGAGAATTTAGAAATTCCTAGATTTAAACATTTAAACTGAAATGAAACATTATTCGGTGGCAGACACATGCTTCCAGAGAGCGGGACAGACCTCATGAATGAC
>NW_005877921.1:0-8172 GCF_000147115.1 Myotis lucifugus | reverse complement strand
GATTTTTTTACGCAGCGCCTACAATATCCGGGGATTGAGGACAAGGGCCAACAACACAGGACCTCACCTGGGCTGGGCTCTCCAGGCCTCCATCTGGGCTCCAGATTACGCCCTTTTTCTTATTACGTCCAGGGTCTGGATATATTCGCGATGGGAGAGAAATTATTTCATCATCCAAAGGCCTTTTATGAGAAAAAAAAATGAAATTTTAAAAGACAAGTAAACCAAGTCTCTAAGGTTTAGGAGCTAGGGCTATTATTTTTTAAATGGTTGATGTTGAAGTCGATCAGTGGTTCTCAACTTTGGCTGCACATTAGAATCACCTGGGAATCTTTTTAAAAATCCTGATTTCTGGGCCTCATCCTCCGGAAATTCTGTTTCTTTGTTATGGGGTGGGGCCACAACATGAGTAACAAAGAAACAGAATTTCCGGAGGATGAGGCCCAGAAATCAGGATTTTAAAAAGATTCCCAGGTGATTCTAATGGGCAGCCAAGGTTGAGAACCACTGAAGTAGATGGACATGAGCAGGGAACACACCCCTATCTGGTAAGAGGAAGAGGCATGATACGCTGGGGGAACCTTGGCAAAGGTGTTAAAAAGCCATTTTGTGCAAAAGGAGGTTCCAGTTTGTGCGCAAAGTGCTTGAATCCAAGGCAGAGCAGTGTTGCCTCAAGCCTGTTTCCTTTTTAAAGGAGTTGGGCCCTGACCGGTGTGGCTCAGTGGATGGAGCGTCGGCCTTCGGACTGAAGGGTCCCGGGTTCGATTCCGGTCAAGGGCATGTACCTTGGTAGCGGGCACATCCCCAGTAGGGAGGGTGCAGGAGGCAGCTGGTTGATGTTTCTCTCTCATCGATGTTTCTGGCTCTCTATCCCTCTCCCTTCCTCTCTGTGAAAAATCAATAAAAATATATTAAAAAAATAAAAATAAAAATAAAGGAGTTGGGCTCCGAAAGCTCACTTAGGCGGCTGCCCTGTGGGATTCAGGATGCTCTCTCCCCTCAGAAGGTAAGGCCTTGCCCTGGTCGGGCGGTTCAGTTGGTTGGAATGTTGTTCTGTACACCGAAAGGTTTCCGGTTCTATTCCCGGTCAGGGCACATACCCAGGTTCCATTCCCGGTCCCTCGTTGGGGCGTGTACGGGAGGCAACTGATCCATGTTACTCTCACACATTGATGTCTCTCTCTCTCTCTTTCTCTCTTTCTCTCTCTCTCTCTCTCTCATCAATAAACATATCCTGAGGATTAAAAAGAAAAAGAATATAAGAACTTTTAGAGAGGTTCCCATGGCAACTGGAAAATGCTTTCCTTGTCTCCATGGCCTCAGGGCCACGCACCCTTCCTGGCTCCTCCCTGAGTCATTGGTGCTCCGTGACCTTTGGGGCCAGCTCCCTCCTCGGGACTCCCTGCCGGTCCCCTCTGCCTGGGATGCTGGTCCCCATCTCTGTGTGGCTCGCTGCCTCTCCTCCCCGGGGAGGACTCCGTGCCCACAGGCATCCCACACACCACGCTCTGAATCACCCTCGCTGGCTTCCCTTCTCTCCGGAGCCCTCTTACCCCCTCAGATCCCACAGAATCACGTCCCCATTCTGTTCATCGGTCTCTCCCACCGGGAGGTGGGCAGGGATTTCTGCCGATTTGGTTCCCTGCTGTGTCTGGGCACCTAGAGAAGCGCTTGGTACAGAGTTAGTGCCCAGGAAACCTTGGTTGATGAACACCATGATTACCAAGATATTGGTGACTCCTTCACAGCAGGGACATGGAGTTAGAAGCCCAGCTGTTGGGACGTGCGAGCAGCTCACCCACGTCTATTTCCTCGCCCGGGAAGGGTGTTTTCAGCTCGCCCCACAGCGCTGCGGGGAGGAACAGACGCAGCTCTGCTTGTGAAATGATTCAACGCGTTACCTCTCCGAGCCACATTTTTTCCATCTTTCAAATCAGAGTGTGTATTAGCTATTTTTTAAATTATTATTAAAGAGAAGAAGAGAGAGAGATAGAACCATCAATGATGAGAGAGAATAATTGATCAGCTGCCTCCTGCACGCCCTACACTGGGGATGGAGCCTGCAACCCGGGCATATGCCCCAACCAGGAATCAAACCGTGACCTCCTGGTTCATAGGTCAATGCTCAACCACTGAGCAACACTGCTGGTGTGCCAAGCCAGTGCGGCCAAGGGTGACCCTGAGTGGGGCAGTGAAGGATTGAGAAAAGACAGACGAGAGAAGAAAGCTGGGTCTGGGTGGGATGCTGCCCTCTCGGATGGAGAGACAGCGCCACAGACTACAAGCCGTATCTTTATTTTATAGCAGATTCCACGAGGCAAAGTAAGGGCGTGGTCAAGATGTTTACAACATTCTCATGGGTTTTGATCCTACTCAACCACATGCACCTGAACTCTATCAAGCCCACATCACTCAGGCACGTGGGGCCACGTGTTCGCACCATAGGTTCAAGCTCACAACCATAGCTGTTGGCTATAATTGTGCTGGGAGGGCTCTGCCCTCCAAGCTGGGACTTGCACGTGGCCATGAGAGGACTGTGCCCTCTCATCAGTCCGAGGCTTGACCCTGTCCAAACACTGTAGCCGCTCTCCACACGCCGGTGTGTTAGCTATTCTTTGAGATCTTCAGAGCTCGGTGATAACGTTGGGGACCAAATCCCAGCCTCTGTCCTGTTGCCTGGGCCACGGCTTCTGGTGCCTGGTGGTTGTTGTGCTAAGTGGGCACCTCCGTCCTGAGGCCGCCACCTCTGGGCCCGACCCTGTTCCCGGGGCTTCCTCCTTTCAGTCCCTGGGATCTGCTCAGGGCTTCCTGAGTATCTGCTCGGCTCAGACACTGAGAACTCCTCTGACCCTGCAGGAATGTGAGCAGAGCACCTCGCAGGTCCCACCAGGCCTGTGGCATCCTTTCATCTACTGGGCTGCACCGCACTGGTAGGCAGAGGTGCGGCCACGTGGGGTGGGGATGGGCTCTCTGGGGACTGGGGGAGGGAGCACCTGGGGGAGTGGTGGAGACCTCCTCCTGCGCTGCCACAGCCTGGAGGCAGATGGTCCCCACAAGCCGAGCACAAGTCCCCCCTCCCTTGAATTCCCATCTTATTTCTGGCAAAATTAGGAGACGGTGGAGTCAAACACCTTCTGTCAGACACACAGTAAGTCAGTGGCAGAATCTAAGTTAGAGCTCAATGTCTTTGTGAGGGCTTGACTTTCCTTTTGTCCATTGAGCCCCACACACAAGTAATATTCAATAGACTAGAAGCCAGGCACTCCCACACCACACATTCTACCATCCTAGACCAGTGGTTCTCAACCTGTGGGTTGCGAACAATGAAAATACATCCTGCGTATCAGATATTTACATGACGATTCATAACAGTAGAAACATTACAGTTATGAAGTAGCAACGAAAATAATTTTATGGTTGGGGATCACCACAACATGAGAAACTGTATTAAAAGGTCGCGGCATTAGGAAGGTTGAGAACCACTGTCCTAGACCGTAAAGTCCTATTTTGAGTAGTTGGGCACCAGCTCTTCCAGGTGAGATGTTTTCTGCATCTTTAATGACCTGCTTGTCGTCTTTTATAACCCAAAGTTATTATTTGTTACTTTGGGAAATAATTTTTAATTCATATTTACAAAAAAATAAATAAAACTAGAATTACAACCAATGCAATACGTATGTCTTTGGATAGGAGCTTTCAAAAGTCAAATCCTGCCCTGGCCAGTTTGGCTCAGTGGATAGAGGATTGGCCTGTGGACTCAAGGGTTCTGGGTTCGATTCCGGTCAAGGGCACATGCCCAGGTTGCAGTCTCGATCCCTAGTAGGGAGTGTGCAGGAGGCAGCCAATCAATGATTCTCTCTCATCATTGATGTTTCTCTCTCTCTCCCTCTCCCTTCCTCTCTGAAATCAATAAAAATATATATTTTTTTAAAATGTCAAATCCTAACCTTCTATCAGATAGCTCTAGGCAAAGTGTTCAGGTTTGCCTAGAGTTACCTGGAGACACCACCCGGGTTGCTCTGTACCGTCTGGGCGTCTCTGGTTCCAAGTCTGTCCCACAGCTTCAGACTTCAATTTCTAAGGTTTATGTTGAATTCATTTCCTTTTTGCGTGTCAGGCAAATCCTGAGATCACCTTTGAAATTTTAGACAAGGGCAGATGTCACCCCGTGTGACTGGCAAGCGTTCCGCACGCCATTTGTTGCGTGTGGTCCTTGTTTTCCCTTTTGCTTCTTTTTCCCCCCCTCCTCTTTCTTTTAAAAAAATCACCATCGCACTATAAAACCAATTAAAACAAACTTTTCAAAGACTCTGATTTCCTGGCGGAGATACTGCAACCTCTGACTTTCTCTGATGCGCGAGATAAGACTTTCTGATTAACTGGGGGTGAGATGTTTATCCAATCTGTTCATTTTATACCTTATGCGTACTGCGTCTTCATTTTCATGCCATGTCAGGGGCACCTGCTCTCTGAAATTAATAAATACAATACATACCATTGATGTGTGAAATTTAAAAAAAAACAAAACCAAATCGTATTTGCATCGTTTGACATACAGAAATGTACGCGCACACTTTTGAAATCTACTGTCAAATCATTTCACATCTGTACCTAAAGCAAACAGACATCATGCTAACAGCTTGTTAGAATTCAGAAATGCCACCCGCTAATCAGCCCACCTGTGGCATTCTAGTCCATCTTGCGAGCGGCAGAGCCGGCTGCCAAGAAGCTTGACAAGAAAATGTATATTAAATTATTGAATAAGATCGGGGGATATTGTACAGAGCGAGGGGCGAAGAGACCGCGCCACGTGTGGCCGATGACACGCGGTACCTTTCCATTCGCATGCCTGCCTAGAGGTGACCTCGCCCCGTCCCCATGTGCCATAAATGGCGAAGCTTCTGCTCGTCTCTGGATGCGACACCACCGGCGAGGTTTTTCTTGTTTGCATCGGGGTTTGGTTGTGTGTGGGCTAAACCAAACACCAAGGAGAAGAAGAAAAGCAGAGAGCAAATTTTTTAACCGAGTTGAATGGAAACAACCTCATTTTTACTATCCAATTCTCTCCTGCGTCTCAGAGTAAAACAAAGGAGGTGTCCTGTAGTGATGATGATAACCAAATCCAATCATGGGGTATTCTCTAAAACACTAAGAAAATGATCTTTTGAGCTTTCTTAGCCAAAAAAAAAAAAAAAGTCAAATAAAAAGGAAAAGTGAAATAAAGCTATTAAGATTCCAGAAAAAAATGGGGCAAAAGATGCCACGCCTGGAAGCTCGTGAAATGGGGGGTAAGCGTGACATTGCAAACACGGTGACATCTCTCCCGATTATTAATTTCTATAGACTGTACACTGATGTGCCCGCAGAAGTGATCTTCTCCGGGGGTCTGTGCGTAAGAAATGCGATTTCAGCATCTGTTCTTTCAAGGCTATGTGCTCTGGGAAGGCAGTGTGTGCTGCCATAAATCTAGGTCATTAATTTGTATCTGTTCTTTGTTTATTTAAGAAACAGGACAAAAGGGCAGCTGCTGAAACATTTGGCGGTGCCGAGGGGTAGTGCACACGACCAGCTTGAGTTTGTATCCACAGCTACAGGACAGGAGTTTATGGAAACACTTTGCCAAGCCATGTGGTGCTCGGCTTCCCTTTGCATCAATACCCTTTTAATTACCTGATTCCGGGGGTGTGTGTGTGGGGGGGGGGGAGTTAGAGAAAAGTGTCAGTGCAAACGCCTAAGAACCTGCAGAGAATCAGATTTTTAAAAAAAGGGGGGGGGAACATCCTAATACGACGTCTGGCAATTATTCTATGGAATATCAATATAATCCTGCCACTGGCGAAGTTAACACGGTGACCCATATAATTTGATGCGTCTAAGCTGACGCACAATAATCTCCAGGAAATTGATTGTTAACATCATTTAATGCCCCGAGAGCGGCCATTAAGGGCAGGAGCATTCGAAAGGCGTTCTTGTTTCTGGGAAGCGTTGCCGAGGTTTTATTTATTATCATACCCCTCATGGAGTTAGTCAATCAGGTGTGTTTAGAAAGGTCACCGGCTGCTGGTTGGTACGGAAGCCTTCGCACTTGAATTCAAATGGATCACAAAATACAGCCGTGTTTTCAAGGCCGACCCAGTCTAAGCTACTTCCAATGAACAACATGGAGGCACAGGTCCTGAATTTGGAAATAATGGTGATGATGATGATGATGATGATGATGATGATGATGTGACAAGAACTGGTAAGACTTCGTAAAAGGCTGTCTTCGAAAATTAGGAGTTTTCTATTCAGAGCTACTTATTGGAAATAAGAGAAAGAAAAGTAAAATTTATCACGAGTGTAATTCCCAAAGAAAATTTTCTGCCCAGAATCGTTTGTCTTTTGAACGAAATATAAAGCCACCTTTGCATCTTTCTAGAAATCTCTCCCTGGGAGAGGGTGTGGTTACTTGTCAATGCCGAGTTTGCTTATCTTGAGCAAACCTGTTGGATGAGACATAAATGACTCAGGGCCCAACGAGCCACCTGTGGTGTTGATGAGCTTGGTGAGGGTGTGATGGAAATTTATTTTCTGGGTAGAAATGTAATTTCTTTTTTTTCGTGGAAGGTTTTTGCATGTGAGTAGAAATGGTCTTGTTTTTTCAGATGCACTCTGTTGAGGGAGTCAGAACTGGAAATGTGGTCCAAACCAGGGACTGCTCTTTCAAGGGCAAAGTCAAGGCCCTTTCCAGACACTGGGAACCTGGGGACACGCGGGCACTTGTTTGGGGGGCTCTCTCCCGGCATCCCAGCAGCAGGCAGCGTCGGAGAGGGCCCAGGACCCAAGACCCTTACGAGGACTCTCAAGCGAGACGTATCCGCCATCTCACCAGGCGCTGTCTTTGCATTCATCATGAGGGTCACAGGCAGATCCCCGCCTCTCGCTCTCAGAATGAATGTGAACTTGGTCCAAAGAGAATGCGCACTTTCCTACCATGACATTGATTGGGATCAAGTGGCACAGAAAAAAAAAATTAAGGGTCAAACCACACAGTCCCTAGGAATCGCTGAGTAGACTCTTCCCTTGACATCAGTGAAGAAAGAAAGGAAAACAAAATCAAGGACATATAAGATCTCACAAGAGTTCTTATGCTCTGAGCCTGTGTTTAGAGGAGAAAGCACGTGAAGGGTGCGTCCCACGTGTGCGTACGCCAGGAATACTACCTTACGTCATTAACAAACCATTGGCTGGCTACCAACCCACATCTATCTATGCGGCACCTGCTGCATAGAAGAGACAGGACAAGAAGAAGCAGGGCATCACCATATCTAATACTCTCTGGAACGTAGTTTACACTTTAAATAGTAAAACATTTCTCATCTGGAACCTTGCTGTGTCTCAAGTAGAATCCCTACACTCCATCTGTAAGCTCAGATGAATTTAAAGCTTTTTGGTAAAAATTTAGTCAAATATTATTAAACAAAGGGGGGCAGGAAACCCTCAGAATTTATGTCTTAAGAAAACTGACAAAACACTTTGTGCTTGTCCTGTCTGGCCATTATGTTTCTGGTCTCTTCATCCCCATGTTTTTCCTCCAGATGCCTTTATATTCTCCCACACTGTCCCTTCCCCCAAGGGTTTAATGGATGAAACACACACACACACACACACACACACACACACACACACACATGCACGGTAAGATGCTGGATTCCCAACCCCCTAGGATAGCCAAAAGGCATCTATGTAGTTACTTACTGGGCTGTCGATGGGAATAAAGGAAATGTATTCTATAGATACAGGAAGATAATATTTATGTACGAGAGAGGTCATCTGGATCTGCTACTTATAGCTTTTCCATTCTCTAGTCTTGCTCGCTTTTCAATTCTATTTCATCTCTTGGCTGCTGAGCTCCTCCTCTTCCCTCTGTCTCTTCCTCCCAACCCCAGCTCAGAGCCCTCCATCTGATCATCCTCCCCGGTGGTGGTGGCCTTTGGGATGCAGCCTAGGTGTTAAGTGAGCGATTATTCATTGTGATCTCCAAGCACAAAAGCCCTCGTCTCCTTATAGAGACTCCACTCCCTAGAGAACCCTTTGGCAGCATTTCCTCAAAGTGGGATAAAAAAATGCATCACACTTTTTATAAAAAAAACAACCCACATGGCATCTCTCAGGGGACTTTTGATGCAGGTT
>NW_005877920.1:0-8173 GCF_000147115.1 Myotis lucifugus | reverse complement strand
TTGCCAAACCGGTTTGGCTCAGTGGATAGAGCGTCAGCTCTCCGGACTGAAGGGTCCAGGTTCGATTCCGGTCAAGGGCATGTACCTGGGTTGCAGGCACATCCCAGTAGGAGATGTGCAGGAGGCGGCTGATCGATGTTTCTCTCTCATCGATGTTTCTAACTCACTGTCTTGCTCCCTTCCTCTCTGTAGAAATTCAATAAAATATATTTTAAAAAAACTTATATTAATTGAAAATAAGAGATCTAAATTTTTTAAAATGTGATCATATCTCAGTACAAAATATGCATATGTACCTCAATGATAACCCTGATCAAAATGTGTTGTATTTTCTTTTTAATTTATACATGTTCCCCAGTAGATGACATAATTTGAGGCCAGTGACTATCTTATTCAGTGTATTCCTTTTATTATGCATAATGCTTGGTAGACTATAGACAATCTATAACTTCTTTCAAATGAATAAGAAAGGTGAAAAAAGTCTTAATGTAGCAGAATTGTGATTTTGGTACATTTTGCATTTTATTTAGTACTTTATTACACATGTGACCAGAATAAACAATTTTTAAGCAATAGTGAATTTATATATCAAAAAAGAAAGATGGCATCTTTTCTCCAGGATTGCTGGTAGCTTAGACATCTATTGTTAAAATGGCTCTTTGTAATGTGGCTCTAAGTTTAAATAACCGTCTTAATGGGCCCACCTACAAAAGCAGAACTGTTGCTTGGCTTCCTCTCTACCCCAAGGTATTGTTTTACAGAATGAAAGTATCCAACAATGCAAACCTGCATCATTATGAGCTCTAATCTGGGGGATTGAGCCTTGAAGTAATGAGTGTTTGGGGTCTGATTCTGTGAATGCTACTCAGTTTCAGCTTTCATTTCATCAGAAGATCTCATCTCGCTTCACCAACATTCCTTTTCCCTTAGAAACATCTTCTACAGTGGCCTTGCCGGATAAACACATCTCAGCCTGAGATATAAGTCAATACTTCAAATTAATTACAATGAGTTGAGACCTGACACCAAAAGAGGGTATACGACACCTAGCTCAAGTCAGAGGTCACTATGCGGACTTGTTTTTAAAAATCTTTGAATTACCCATTTGAGATGTTTGTTTCTGTGTCTTAGTTGGAATTTATTTTTAGCAAGAGAGTAGTGGAGAGGAACTAGTGCTGCAGAATTTCTTTATCTTTTTTTTAAAAAAAGAAAGAAAGAAAGAAAAATACATTGTCAAACAGAAGCCTTCTGCATGATAGGCAAACAAAACACACCTTACAGGTTTATCACTTCAATCAATAGACTGCGAATGTCCTAATGTAACTGGAATACGTCATCTTAGTTTGGTTGCCAAGAAGATAATCTGATTCCTGATTTTATTTTTCCCAACCATATCCTTTACTCAGAACCTAGAGCTGAGAATCCTTCAACAATTTCTGTGGAGGGATATTTTATGTAGAAAGATTTGATCTATGAGAAAAGCAAAGGACCCCTCTAACTAAAGAGAATTGCCATTTGCAGTGTTACGAAGGCCCAGTTCACCATTCCCATTTCATCTTATGCTTCAATTCTTCAGGCTCCCATAAAATTAGAAATGATCTACAGTAGCCTATAGGGTGCTTTGTGAAAATTAGAAGTGGCATACTCGTCAGGCAGATCAATTAGTAAAAGAGGCCTCTTCGGACGGACTAAGTAACACCCTGAGGTGCAAGGATGGTCATCAGCCCCTGGTGCCCCTTTGGCTGGGATCCTTTGTGAATCAAAAGCACAGCTCTGGATGGCAGTGCTGGGTAAAGGGTGAGTCTCCACTCATCAGTGTAAGAATTGCAGGAAGTACCTGCAAGGTATGGTATGAAAGGAATGCATCCAGATCTGGATTGGCATGGGTTACATATGTTTCAGTACCCACAGGTCTCTTAAAAATAGTTCTTGACTATTTCAGAGAATAGCTAATGCCAAATCCAGTTATATGAGTAACAAACTGTTGTAATGTATTGCCAGTATTTGACCTACAAAATGGCAATTTTCTAGGGCTCAACCTAAGTACTTCCCCGATCAGCACTTTTTGGCCATTTCTTTTATGTTCTGATTTCAAATGCTTTTGTCTGTTATCCTTACACCTCATAGACTGATATTCTTTCTCCATATGTAAGCCGAGGTGGTATCTTAAAGTTTTGCCATCTCTATGCCTGGCCCTGTTAACTCTTGATAATGTTGAAAACAGCTTTGATTTGATGTTGTTACTGTCAGCACACTTGAGTGAGTGCAAATATCAGCATACTATATTGAATCAAGGATTTTTAATAAGTGGAAAGTCTGTAGCAGAAGAGTCACCAGCATCATTTGTTAAATATACCTAGGAAAAATGATGACTGGGTTAATTGTGGGATAAATAGTTTGCAAAATGCATATACTGGTTTTGTAGGTTATAATGCTCAGATATGGTTTAGCTGTTTGTATGGAATAAATTAGTTCTTGCCTCCCAATACGAAAGGTTATTCAATTTTTTATTAAAAATATAAGAAGATGCCGAAACCGGTTTGGCTCAGTGGATAGAGCGTTGGCCTGTGGACTGAAAGGTCCCAGGTTCGATTCCGGTCAAGGGCATGTACCTGGGTTGTGGGCACATCCCCACTGGGAGATGTGCAGGAGGCAGCTGATCGATGTTTCTATCTCATCGATGTTTCTAACTCTCTATCTCTCTCCCTTCCTCTCTGTGGAAAATCAACAAAATATATTAAAAAAAATATATAAGAAGATATTTGAATGAACTTTGAGAAACTCTGACACTCATGCTTATGTGTTTTACTGCTTGTTTATTATAGGAAAAGTATTATAGGAAAAGAAAGGAAGAAAGAAAGGGAGGGAGGGGGATTGAAGGAAAAGAAGACTGGAGTGGGGAGGGAAGGAGGGAGGAAGAGAGGGAGAGATGGAAGAAGGAAATTTGTTAAATATCCATCCGTAGAGGCATGGATAGATAATTGTGTTATATGCCTACAGTGGAGTAGTTAAAATGAAACAGTTCAATGTATAGTTATCAATGTGGATAGATCTCAAAAACAAAATAAGTAGGGGAACAGACTTCAGAATGAGCCATAAAAATAATTCAATTTTTATACAAAAATATTATGAAAATGTAAAAACAAAGGTGAATTGGATGCATGTTACTCCAGGATTATGTGTGCTTCTGGGAAGGATGAGAGTGACGAGTGTTGAGAAAGGCATGTGATTACATCTGTAATATTATAAAATTGGAAATTAGTATGGAAATGTTAGTACTCATTAATTATGGATGATAGGTACTGAGGTGTTGGTCACATTTATCTCTAATTTTTATGTTTGGATATTTAATAATAAAAATTACATAACAATGATCATCTATGTAAGTCCATTATAACTAGGAAGGATCAATATTACCAAATAAATGGATTTTTCTTAAAAGTTTAGATGCTATTAATCTTTTTAATGCCCCCAGATTGTCTCGGGTACTTTGAAATCAGAGTCACAGTGATCTAAGGTCTTGAGTACAAGGTACGCTAGTTGGAGTGACCTGATTTTTTGAACAATTAATTTAGGAAAAATGGCCAAAATTAAAACCAAGAAAACTGACTTTTGGCACAGGTATTTATTATGCTTACTTGGGAAATAGACATTATACATTTGTTAGGTTAAGTAGTTAGATTCTAATATAGATCCTTGTAAGTAGAGATAATTTTTTTAATTGGTCATTAAATAAATGATATTTTCCTGTATCCAGATGGGGAACTGTGGTGGAGGAAGGCAGGGAAAGCTTGGTGGCACAGTCTTCCTTGTATATTTATCTTCTAGTATAAATAACTGAAGACTCATTTAATGGTACATAGTGGCCTCACAGATTCCCAAGCCTCTTCGGGTAGACTAAGTAGCACCTCGAGGTGCAAGGATGGTCATCAGCCCCTAGTGCCCCTTTTGGCTGGGATCCTTTGCAATTTGCCCTCCCATAGCTCTATAGCACCAATAACGTACGTGGAGTACTGGGGCTGTAGGGCTTCATAAAAGTTGTTTATCTCTCTCTGCATCATTCAGAAAGTCTTCCTTTGTGTGGGGTTGAGTTGGGAAACTTTTTGGTGAACAGCAACAACAATAAAGGTGTGGATAGTCATATCTGGATAAATCACATACACTCAGTTCTTACCTTGTCTCCTGTACTCGTTCCCCTCTTCAATTGTTAATATATTTAAGCCCAATTACTCTAGTGTCTTTAGCTGGGGAGGAAGGTCAACGGGAAACACTGATGATCGCACTGTTTGTTTGGGTTGAAGATGGGGTGAGAGGGCACTGGTTAGAGTCAGGTATGTAAGAAAGACAAGAAAACTAAGACCAGAGAAAACTATTAATTTCTGACTCTTCACTGCTAGGCACTATTCTTTACTTCATCTCCTACACTAGATATGTGGGGGTTTTTTTCACACATCAAGCAATTCTGAGACACCAGCTGAGTGTCCTACAATTTAACATCAGATCCCACAGGTTAAGGTCTGTCCATAAGACTGCCCCGCCCCCTCTGCAGATGCCAGTAGGAAATCCAGGTTGTCACCTGTACCTCTGACCAACTAACTGTCTATAAATTGGAGATTTTCTCAAAACCCCTTCTTGGGTTTGATTAATTTGTAGAGCAGCTTACAGAACTTAAGAAAATATTTTACTGCTATATTTCTGGTTTATTAATAAAGGCCTATACCTCAGGAGCAGGCAGATGGAAGAAATGAAGACATAATATATATTTATGGTAAATCACAATATCACATGTAGAATTAAGTAAAACTATTACACTCTAACCATGTTATACACCCATTCCTCAGAATCTAGCAAAGGAAGACATGATCTAAATTTGCTATGAGGCAATGCATAAAATTATTCACTTTGTAAATTAAACAAGGAGCCATTCGACTGAGGTGGTTCTAATACCTTAGCATCCTATATAAGCAACCCCAAACCTAAGCCTATAAATGTCTCAAGGTTAAGAAATTGAAACCTAAGGATAATCAGTTATAAACAGCTAAGTAGGCTTTAAGCTATAGCCAATCAAATAAACTCCTATTTTTGCTTTGGCACCTTCTCTATGTCTTTCCCTTAGCTTTTTTTGGCTGGGCCCTCCAGACCACTTTCAGTTTGGCCCTGCTCTATTGAAATTGATTTTGCTCAAATGAACTTAGAATTTTTAATATACTTCAGTTTTATCTCTTTTTTTATTGTCTAAAGTTTTACATATGTCTCCTTTTTCCCCAATTAATCCCCCTCCCCCCAGCCATTCCCACCCCGGGCAAGCCCCCACCCCCCCAGTGCCTGTGTCCATTGGTTATGCTAATATGCATGCATACAAGTCCTTTGGTTGCTCTCTAGCTGCCCCCCCCCCACCCTCGCCCTCCTCTACCATTTGTCTCTGGATCTATTCTTGTTCATCAAACAGTTTTATCTTTTAAAACTGCCCAACTCGCAGCCTTATAATGGCACAGTTTTCATTAATAGGTGTTCATATAAGATAGAACATGACTAAATGGAGCTCAGACAGGTGAAGAAAAGATAAAAAATAAAATTTTAAATAAGAAGTAATCATACCTTTCTGTAATACAATCGGTCTCAATATTGTATTAAAGTGCCATACATATATTTGCTAAAAATATTTTAATGCCATCATTTTAGAAATCAGTTTTAAAATCCAGTTGAACTTCACTTTATTATTCTACTTTGACTAATGCAATTTCTTTGGAAGCCACTTTATCTGTATTTCAATATTTTATCTGCACTATAGAATGGTATGAGTTGGTAGGATGTAAATGTATCTTCATGGTCAAGTTAAACAATACATGTAAATGAAGTAAAGAGCAATCTAGACTTTAGTTATTTACTTTGTTTCTAAAATTATCTACACTAATAAAAGAGAAACATGGTAATTAGCGTACGACCGCTACCCTTTTCATTGGCTAATCAGTGAGTATATGCAAATTAACTGTCAGCCAAGATGGCGGCCAGCAGCCATGCACTGAAGCGAACATGAGGCTTGCTTGCTCCAGTGACTGGCGGACTCCAACATTCCTCGCCTGCGGCTGCAGGGCTCTGAGCTCCTGAAGCAACAGCTCCAAAAGATACAATATTTCAATTATAGAAGCTAAAAGATGGTGGTTAATTTGCATACTCAGGCTCCAAGCGGTAGAGCGAAGCCAAACAGCCCTGAAGCCGCAGAGCAGAGAGGCCTCACTGCCCGGGGATCAGAGGAGCCGAGAGGCCTCAGGGCCCCAGATCAGCGGAGCCGAGAGGCCTCAGGGCCCCGGAATCAGCGGAGCCGAGAGGCCTCAGGGCCCCGGGATCAGCGGAAACCGAGAGGCCTCCCGGCCCCGGATCAGTGGAGCCGCCATGCCT
Organism: Myotis lucifugus; assembly: GCF_000147115.1. Lineage (NCBI taxonomy): Eukaryota > Metazoa > Chordata > Mammalia > Chiroptera > Vespertilionidae > Myotis > Myotis lucifugus. The sequence goes on along the minus strand of NW_005877920.1, from coordinate 1,774 downwards.
CCCGGCCTGGGATCAGAGGAGCCTGATGGAAGCCCTGTGTGTTTATGCACCCTGGGGGTGCAGAGGTCCTGTCCTAGGCAGAGGCCTATGGTGAAATTTCCAACTCTGAGAAGCAGCCTGGGGGAAGGCGGCTCCTCTGACCTCAGTGCTGGAGAAGACCATTAAGCAGAAAACCAAAGAAACTGATTATACATCATTTCCCAGGTGGAGAACAGTTGGCATGTAAGCCCCTGACCAGTGCCCAGCCTCTCCTCTGTCAGTCTATCTCACTCTTAGGTACCATGTTCTTTGTTCTGTCTTAACTGCAACTCATTTTTAAACTAGATTGCTTTTAAAAGAAGACTAAATAGTTTCCCTTAAGTTATTTAGGTGGTGCTGGGGCTGCTGGGGCTGCTGGGGGCCTGATAAAAGACACAAACACGCAGCGGGGGGCCTGTACCCAGCAGCCCCAAGGCCCACCACCTTGGTGCTGGGGCTGCTGGGGCCCTGATCAAAGACCCGCAGCCCCAAGCCCCGCCATCAAGGTGCTGGGGCTGCTGGGGGTATCAGAGACACAAACCCGCAGGCCCGGCACCCAGCAGACCCAAGGCCTTCGTGGCAGCACTAAGGAGCAGCAAGCCGAGCGGTAGGAAGCAGCAAGCAGGTGGGCGGTAACGAGGGAGGGGTCCCGGACTGCAAGAGGGCACATGCTGGGCTAAGGGACCCCCCACCCATCCCCAGTGCACGAATTTCGTGCACCGGGCCTCTAGTCTATAATAATAAAAGTGTAATATGCAAATCAACAAAACGGCCGAACAGCAGAACGACCATCCAGATGACCACACTATGACATGCACTGGCACCAGGCCAGCCAAGGTGGGTGCAATGCGATTGGTCAGGGGGCCCCGCCATCGCCCCACAATCGTCCGGTAGAGGGAAGCTGGGCGATCATTCGGGGGGGCTCTTTGATTGCCCCAAAGAGGAAGGTCCAGGCCACCCTCTGTGGGGTGATCAATCGGGGGTTTCTGCGGAACTGGGGATCCAGGGTTGCGTGGCGGCTGATGCAGGCAGCACCAAGCCAAGGGGGGTGCGGGGGCGGGGCCACAGGGCTGCAAGGCAGCCAGGGCTGCAAAGGCCTACCCTTGCACGAATTTCATGCATCAGGCCTCTAGTTATTTATAAATCACCTGGGAATAGCATTTGATGGGAGGTCACAAGAAGCATCTGCATATAGTTGTTGTTGTTGTTAACTAATGGAAGAGTCTCCAGATATTAGTCAGGCATTGTTCTCAGAACTGCCCATAGACTTTGTGGGAATTAGACAAAGGCCTGCATCTTCTAGTGGAAATGGTCCAGTACCAGGGCTATGGTTTGATGAGCTGGGTACAGACTGGATTTCAGTCCCCATATGGCCCTCAACTAGACACACTTGCTCAGACATGACCTGCTCAATTGTATGTGCCAACCCTGGGTGTTCTCTCCAAAAGCAATCCATACTAATAAAAGGGTAATATGCTAATTAGACTGGCTAGACTGGATGTCTTCCAGACGTCATTCTGGACGTCCTTCCTGACAAAGCCGAGGCCCAGCCTGGGGAAGCCGCTCGGCGGTCCTGGGTGCCTGCGGGCGGCTAGAGGGAGAGAAGCCCAGGTCCTGGGTGCCTACTGGCAGCCAGAGGAGGGAAGCCCAGGTCCCAGGTGCTGGAGGAAAGCCAGTGCCAGCAGCTGGGGGAAGGAACGCTTACCCTTGCACGAATTTTCGTGCATTGGGCCTCTAGTGATAGCTTATAAAACCT
>NW_005877919.1:0-8174 GCF_000147115.1 Myotis lucifugus | reverse complement strand
CCACAGACAGTGACTCAGCAGGTCTAGTTGGGACTCAAGATTCAGCATCTGTCACCAGCTTGGCGGGGACGGGGGGCCTGTGGGGGACGTAGGGAGAGAGGGGCTGACGCTCTGGTCCCCGGGCCACACTCGGGAGTGAGGGTGTGCGGGTCCGGGTCCACTCTCCCTGCAGACAGCAGTCCGTGCGTGGGTCTGGGTTTGGGTCCCGTGCGTCCTGGGCGAGCGGGCGCCTCTCCTGTGGGATCGAGGAGGGCGGGGCGCCCGACCGGCGCTCGGCAGGACGGCCGGTCGAGGTGATGCTTGTGCCCTCGCCCCCCACAGGTCCCAGGAGCTCCACCTGCGCCCCGAGTCGCACTCCTACCTGCCCGAGCTGGGCAAGTCGGAGATGGAGTTCACGGACAGCAAGCGCCCCCGCCTGGAGCTGCTGCCCGACTCCCTGCTGCGGCCCGCACCCCTGCTGGCCGCCAGCCAGCCCGGCGGCTCCGAGGACCTGGCCAAGGTAAGGCCCGGCGCTTCTGCTGCGGTTGTGCTGCGTGCGGGGGGCAGGTTGGGGCACAGCGTGGGCCGCGGCTGGGCAGCGAGAGGAGGGTCAGGGCTGAGGCTGGAGAGAGTGTGCGGACTGCAGGCCCGCCACGCCCCCGAAGTCCTGGAGCGCTCTTTGGTTCCACTCCTTAAAAGAGGAACTCGAACACGGCCAGCGTGGCTCAGTGGTGAGCGTCGACCTAGGAACCAGGAGGTCACAGTTTGATTCCAGGTCAGGGCTCATGCCCGGGTTGTGGGCTCGATTTTCAGTGGGGGGCGTGCAGGAGGCAGCCGATCCATGATTCTCTCTCATCATTGACGTTTCTCTCTCTCCCTCTCCTTTCTTCTCTGAAATCAATAGAAACATATTTTTTAAAAAACAGAGGTGATGGTGGAGACTGTGCAGAAGCTCAGCCCTGTGGTTCGCTGCTGCGGGGGGTGGGGTTCTGCTGTTCACTAAACACAGGGCAGTGAGCCGACGGCTCCCGGGACCTCCGCTTACACGGAGGAAGCAGACTGAGGGGCTTCTGTCCCCCAGGCTCACCCGGCGCCTGGGGAGGGGCGGGGACGGAGGCCGCGTGGCGGGTGTCCCCGCTGTGCGTGTGAGCAGTTCCATGAGGCTCTCCACACCCACGGGGACACACACATTCACTCGTGAACGGCCTCCCAGCCGCCGGGCGAGATCAGCGCTCATCTCGCTGCGGCACTGGTGGGCGTGGCTGGGGCCTGGGAGCCAGGCCGTGGAGGGCAGGGGTCCACTCGGGCCTGCGGGATCCTCTTCTCTGCCTGACGCAGGATGGGCCTGGATGGTGGGATTTCAGGCCGAGGCGGCTCCTTCACTTGGGAGCCGGCACACAGGGCGCGTCCCCGGTGGTGGTGATGGTGTGGCGAGCTCACACGAAGCGAGTGCTGGCTGCCTGTCAGGCACTGTCTTAGCCCCGGGAAGTCCCACCTGCGTAGACGGAGTCCCAGGCTCGGCGGAAGCCACTGGCCCGTGGCCGTGGGGAGCGGGGGAGGGCGCTGAAGCGCAGCCCTGTCCGCCAGGCTGTCCTGCCACTGCTTCCCCTCTGGTCTGCCGGGCGGCCGCTGCCTCCCTCCTCCCAGGGCCTGCTGTCCCCGCCCCCCAGCACCCGCGTCTGGTTCCTCCTCCCTTGGCTGCTCAGCCTCCTGGGAGGGACGCGCCCCGTGAATCGCTGTTCCCTGGAGTGGGATGTATGTCCCGGGCACAGGGCCACGCCAGCCGGGCCGGACGTCCTCCCTGGGGACGGAGCCCCACGCGGGGGGCGGGGGGTGTCCGGGCACGAATGCCCGTCAGCCCAGAGAACGGGTGGGTCCCACCTGGTCGGCCCACACGGCTCTCCAGGACGGGGCTGGGGCCGTCGGTGCTTGGGAGGGTCGGTGCCCCACGTGGTCCCCAGTCCGTCTGCTCGTCCCTGTCCCCCTCGTGGCTCCCGGGGGCCCCCTCTCCTCTGTGTCTGTCTCTGTGTCTGTCTGGCTGTCCCTGCCTCTGTGTGCCTGCGGGGAGGGGCAGTGGGGGGTGTCTCTGTGTCTGTGTCTGTCTCTCTGCCTTCGTCTTTGTCTCTGTGTCCTGTCTGTCTGTGTGTCTGACTGCCGGCTCCTCTGTCTGACTCTGTGTCTGTCTGTCTCCCTTCTCTTCCTGGACCCCAGGGCTGGGAGGGCCGGGCCCCGTGTTGGCTCCAGGCTGCCGAGAGGGTTGGAAAGAGTGAGCATCGCCGGGCGGGAGGGAGCCGGGGCGGCCGCTCGGCCGCGTCAGATGGTTTCCGCGTTTGCCGCCTGGGCTTCAGCTGCTGCTCCAGACAGGAATTTGATGGGATTTCTGTTTTTTTTTTCCTTTTAAAGTGGAAGGGAGAGGGGCAGCCAGAGAGAGAGAGAGAGAGAGAGAGAGAGAGAGAGAGGGAGACATCGATATGAGAGAGAGACATCAATTGGTTGCCTCCCATAGGTGGCCCGACAGGGGGCGGGGATGGAAGCTGCAACCCAGGTACCTGCCCTTGACCGGGTCTCGAACCCTCAACCCTCCGGTGTGCAGGCTGAGACGCCAACCACTGAGCCTGCCGGCCAGGGCTGTTGATCTCTAGGCTCTGCTGTCCACCACGTGGTCTCGGTGTGTCCACTCCCCCCACGTTCAAGGCCACACTTCCCGCCCAGAGCTGCCTCCCTCTCGCCTCTGCGCGGCCCCTGCCTGAGCTGGACGCCCTCGCCGACCGGCCCCTGCCCGGCTCGGGGACGAGGGTCTGTCTGCCCCGCCTCATTCCGCACAGTGCGGGCTCCTCCTGGCCGGCCTGCGTTCCCACAGCCAGGCCTCTGGCGGGGAAGCCGGTGCCCGCTGCGGCCTGGCAGCCGGCTGGGCCTGGTCTGCTGTCTCCCTCCCGCAGTTTTGGGCTGGAATGAAGGCAGCTGCCATCGGGACCACCTGGAGGCCACGCCGGCTCCCTCCGTCCCGTCCCGTCCCGTCCCATTCCGGGAGGACTTGGCCCCGGGGACGGTACCCTGACAGCTCGAGATGACATGCACACGTGGAAGGAGCCGTGTTAGGGAAACGCACAGCTCGAGGTTGGCCGTGTGGCCCTGGCCAGTGGCTCAGTGGTTAGAGCTCCAGTCCGCCCACCCAAGGGTTAGGGGTTTGATTCCCGGTCCAGGGGCCTGCGGGTCTGGTTTCAGCCGGCGTGGAGGTGCGCGGCGGGGCACAGGGCAGAGGGCACGGGCCGTGCGAAGGCTCCCAGGGGCTGGAACACACGAGCCTCGGCCGGTGTGGTTGGTGCTGGAGGGAGTCAGGTGCCCGCCGTCCCCGTGTCCCGGGGGCAGGAGGGGAGGCAGTTGGCAGCCGCTGTGGCTGCAGTTGTCCCCGGGAATAATGTGTCCTCTGTCTTCTGAGCAGCTGCCGTGGGGGCGGGGAGGCGCAGCCTGGAGTTCCTCCGGCCGGGCCTCCCCCTGCCTGCAGCTGCCGGCTTGGCCTTGAGGAATGGCGCTGGGCGGGCGCTGAGCGGGGGCTGGGTCCCCCCCTCACTGCCAGGCCTGGAGCCGGGGCCTCGGGGCCGGGCCATCAGCCAGGGCTCATGCAGCGCGTACAACGCGCCCGGCTCTGAGCTGAGCGCTCTGCACGTGTGAGCTCACTCCCGCCTCCTCCCCGGCTGGAAGGTGGGCATGGCCCCATTGCGCAGATGAGGAAACTGAGGCAGGGGCCGTGCGTGATCTGCTTGAGGCCACGGGGCTGGGAGGGGCCCAAGGGGACGGGGGTTTGGACCAAGGGCCTAAAGGCGAGCGCTAATAAACTTGAGTTGGTGGGATGGAGTCGGGGTAACCCAGCGAAGGGGTCCCTTGTTTGTTTAACTGGTTTTTAAAAACAACTTTATTATACAAAGCAGAAAAATACTGACAAATTAAAGAGGCTAATGGAATTTTTTGTTGTTAATCCTCACCCAAGGATATTTTTCCCATTTATTTTTTTTTTGAGAGAGTGGAAGTGGGGGGGTGGGGGGGAGAGTAAGAGAGAAACATCGATGTGAGAGAGACACATGGATCGGTTGCCTCCCGCACACTCCCCGACCGGGACTGGGGATCGAACCTGTAACCCAGGTATGTGCCCTTGACCAGGACTCGAACCCGAGGCCCTTTGGTGTGCCGGCCAACACTCTAACCACTGGGCCGTGCCGGCTGGGGCGGTGCGTCCCATTCTTAGCGTTTTCTCCGTTTGCACCAGAGGGGATATTCTGTCACTGGCGGGTTCAGACTGAGCATCGAAAATGGGTGTTCGTACAGGGTCCGCCGGGGCCCGGCCCTGGGGGCGGAGGTCGGGGGTCTTGGTGCCTGTTCTCGAGCAGGTGGGTCTGGTGGGAGGACAAGACGGAGTGAGTGTTGGGGAGGGGGAGGGGGAGCTTGGGAGGAGGCGCCGTGGGAGGGCAGGGAGGCTGTGCCCTGTGCAGATGAGCGGGAAGGGCCCGGCTGGCAGGGGGACCAGGGTGGGCGAAGGCAGGGCCGGTGGGTGAGCCGCCCTGGGACAGGCCGTGGACGGGTGCTGGGGCCTGCAGCCAGGGCTGGGACCTCGGGGGTGCCTGCTGCTGTGAATAAAGTTTTATTGGCACAGAGCCACGTCCGTTTGTTTACATCGCGTCTGTGACTGCTTTCCTCACACAACATCAGAGCTGAGCAGTCGCAACAGAGACCCCCATGCTCAGTGAAGCCAAGAACATCGACTGGGGGTCCCCCTGCTGACCCCCTGCTGACCCCGTGCCCGTTTCTCTCGGCCACAGGAGCGCAGCCTGGCGGGCAAGCTGGAGCCGGTGTCCCCTCCCAGCCCCCCGCACGCCGACCCCGAGCTGGAGCTGGTGCCGCCGCGGCTGTCCAAGGAGGAGCTGATCCAGAGCATGGACCGCGTGGACCGCGAGATCACCATGGTGGAGCAGCAGATCTCCAAGCTGAAGAAGAAGCAGGTGGGGCGCCGGGCTGTGGCGGCGGCGGCTCTGGCCTCTGGTCCAGCGGCCGCGACGGAGACGGGGACGTCGGTCCCCGTGGCTGTGGGTGTGGGCTGAGCATGGTCCGCGTGCCGGCTCGTTCTGTGTCCTTGACGTTCATCGGACGAGGGTGCTGCTCTGTGCGGTGCCGTGGAGCTTTCTGGGACGGCGGGGACGTCTGTGCCGTCATCCTACTGTGCGCGGCTGAGAACTGAGCGTGCAGCGTAGTTTAATTCGAACGAGCCGAGATGTGCGCCCACGCAGGCGCCCGGCTTCTGGCTGGACGGCAGCGTGATGGGGAGGGCTCGGTGGCGTTCGGAGGGGGCCAGTGTGAGGACCAGGGGGCAGGTGGCGATGACGGAGAGCTACTTGCCGGGTGCCGAGTGCTTTGCAGAGTCTCGGGTAGCACCTTTGATCACCCCCATGTTCCCAACGAGGAAAGGGAGGCTCAGAGAGTAGGGCGGCGGAGGAAGGGGGCTCCAGGCTCCACAGTCCGGCTCCAGAGTCCACACAGCCTTCGGGGGACGCCGGCTCCTGTGGGGAAGCGAGAGGGCGAGGGCAGCTGGCTCTTGGCGAGCCCCGGGCAGTGCTGCGTGCGCCCTCGCTCATCCTTTCCTCCCGGCAGCCCTCTCCGGAGGCACAGGGATCAGCCCCATTTTACAGAAGGGAAAACTGAGGCCCAGCAGGGTGACGCTGCTTGCGGATGCTCAGCTTGCTGCCGGGTCCCCAGGTCGGGGGGGGGGGACGCCCAGGCCGCCGGCTGCAGAGCCCGCAGCTGGAGCCGGGCCCCGGGCTGGACCCTTCCATCCCCACCGGGTTGTCAGGGCCCCTGCAGGGCTCGGAGTCCCCGCGGGTGACTCAGAGGAAATGGTTAGCAGCCTGACTTCCTGTGCGCGGCCACCAGCCCGGGCCGCCGCTCCGCCTGCCTCTCCTTCCGCCCGCCGGGCGCGCTCACCACCGCGCTCTCCTTCCCACAGCAACAGCTGGAGGAGGAGGCCGCCAAGCCGCCCGAGCCCGAGAAGCCCGTGTCGCCGCCGCCCATCGAGTCGAAGCATCGCAGCCTCGTGCAGATCATCTACGACGAGAACCGGGTAGGTGTGGGCGTCCGCGTCCGCCCACCTGCCCCTGCGCGCTCCGAGCTGGAGGGGCCCCGGCTCTCTCCCTGGGCCTCGGGGTTCCCAGCTGTGACCTCCCCCCGTGCACACACGCAGAGGCCTGGGCTTGTGAGTGGGAGGGAAGGGGGGCCGGCAGAGACCATCTTGGGGTGGCTGCACCGCTCAGATGCTCCGATGTGGCGCTGGTGGGGCCGGGCTGGCCTGTGGGGTGCAGCGTGAAAAACGTGGGTGTCAGGTCTTTGCAGGAGAGCGTCCGGGGCCAGCGGATCGGTGGGGGGATGGGCAGTCACTTAGGCATCCAAGCAGAAGGAATTCCTGTAACGCGGAAGACAGCCATACTGTTATTATTATTCTTCTCAATAACAGCAAGCATGCATGGAATAGCCCCTCCCTTCCAGACAATGGGCCAGGTTCTTTACATGGTCATCCTAGGAGGGACGGAGGCCCAGAGAGGGTGAGTGACTTGTCCAAAGTCACACAGCTGGGAAGTGGTGGACGTGGGAGTAGAACCCGTGGTCCCTCAGACCCCAGGGCCTGATGGGTCAGCACTGGCCTCTGCTGACATTTAGCCCTGGACGGGGCCTCGGGATGGGTGGACACAGGATCGATAGCAGCCTGTGGGGGCTCCTAGGGACCCCTGGGAGCAGCCGCTGGGTCCGTGTAGGGGGCTCAGTCTTGGGAAGAAGCTCAGGGGACCCAGAGCAGAATGTCTCCAGGGGCTGATCCCCAGGGGGAACCTGGTGTCTGGTGAGGTAGTGAGCTCCCCGTCATCCCAGTCGTACCACCGAGAGCCCAGCGTCAGTGACTTACCACTGACTCTTTCCAGATGTGCTTGGGGCCTGTGGGAGGTGGGTTCCCTCCCTGTGTTACAGATGAGGAAGGACACAGGCCCAGAGAGGGACTTTTCCTTTATCTGACGTAACACAGTGGAGTATGACAGACGGGGGACCTCTCCTTCCTGCCCTGGCCTCCTCCCCTTTCTGTCCTGCCCAGGGCTCCTGACCTCCCTTCCCAGCTGTCTCTGCTGTGGGACATGCTGCTGGATCCATGCGTGGAGGTCAGATGGGGTGTCCTGGGACCCGGATGGCTACTCTGTAGCCTGGAAACACATGACGGATGCCTGTGGCTGTAACTCCAGGCAGGAAACAGCTGGATCAACTCGTTGGCTATGCCTCTGCCTCTTGAAGCAGCAATAGCTGCGGGATGTGACTGAGCCTACTGGGACCTGGGAGCTCTGTGCGGGGCCTTGTGTGGCTGGTCACCCACCCCACACCCTGGCCCCACACCCGAGGGAACACATGATAATCATAACAGTGGGAGAGCTAAGGGGCGGCATGTGCCTTAGCCAGATGTCTGGGTTCGGATGCCCTCTCTGCCGCTTCCTGGCTCGGCGTCCTTAGGCAAATGAGTTCAGTCTGTGACTCGTTTTCACCTGCGAAATGAGGGTAATTATAGCACCTGCCTGGTACGGTGGCTGGAGTTACGCCTTCATTGCTTAGTGCCCTGGGACTGTGCCTGGCACCACGTGCCAGCTGTATTGTTACTCTTGTTCAAGTGAGCCGGGTGCATGGCACACACCTCATTCATTCATTCATTCATTCATTCATTCATTCAGCAGCCGTGTCATGGGATGCCTGCTCTGTGCCTGCTCCTGCTCCAGGCACCACGGACACGGCAGTGACCTCGGCCTCAGCCCACGCACATTCTTTCTGGTGGGGGAGACAGACTCGTACCCACAACTCCCCCACCCGTGGGCACGTGGTGACCTGAGGGATTTCATTCCTCCTTCCTTGTCCTCTGTCCCCTTTCTGTCCTCCCATCCGTCTGCCCCTCTATCTGCCCGGTCTACCCCCCCCCCACTGCTATACATCATATTGCTAGAAGTATGTAGAACTCCTCATTGATCGGTGCCTAGACTCGAGCTTGCACAGGAGCATATAGCTTCCAGCCTAAATCGCTTGGACCCATCAACACAGAAAGGCACGGGTATCCCTTTATGTGAATCTGTCTGCTCTAATTTGAGAGCATGTGAAAGCTCACAAGCCCTCGGGACTCTTCCCTTCAT
>NW_005877918.1:0-8174 GCF_000147115.1 Myotis lucifugus | reverse complement strand
TCTCATATACACCGAGTGGCCAGATTATTATGACCACCCCATCAGCACTTCGCTGGGCCACCTTTTCCCTTCCATACTGCGATGATTCTTCTTGGCATTGATTCTACGAGATGTTGAAAGGTGATGCGAGGAATCTGACACCATGCCTGATGAATAGCACTGTCCAGTTCTGTGAGATTTGATGGTTGTGGAACCAGCTGCCTGATGGCTCTTTTATTTTTATTTATTTTTATTTTTATTTTTTTATTAAATCTTTATTGTTCAGATTATTACATTTGTTCCTCTTTTTTCCCCCCATAACTCCCCTCCTTCCAGCTCCCACCCCACCCTCCGCCCTCACTCCCCACCCACTGTCCTCATCCATAGGTGCACGATTTTTGTCCAGTCTCTTCCCGCATCTCCCACACCCCTTTCCCCCCAAGAATAGTCAGTCCATTCCCTTTCTATGTCCCTGATTCTATTATAATCACCAGTTCATTCTGTACATCAGGTTATTTATTCACTTGATTCTTAGATTCATTTGTTGATAGATGCATATTTGTTGTTCATAATTTGTATCTTTACCTTTTTCTTCTTCTTCCTCTTCTTAAAGGATACCTTTCAGCATTTCATATAATACTGGTTTGGTGGTGGTGAACTCCTTTAGCTTTTCCTTATCTGTGAAGCTCTTTATCTGACCTTCAATTCTGAATGATAGCTTTGCTGGATAAAGTAATCTTGGTTGTAGGTTCTTGCTATTCATCACTTTGAATATTTCTTGCCACTCCCTTCTGGCCTGCAAAGTTTCTGTTGAGAAATCAGCTGACAGTCGTATGGGTATTCCCTTGTAGGTAACTGAGTTTCTTTCTCTTGCTGCTTTTAAGATTCTCTCTTTGTCTTTTGCTCTTGGCATTTTAATGATGATGTGTCTTGGTGTGGTCCTCTTTGGATTCCTTTTGTTTGGGGTTCTCTGCGCTTCCTGGACCTGTAAGTCTATTTCTTTCACCAGGTGGGGGAAGTTTTCTGTCATTATTTCTTCAAATAGGTTTTCAATATCTTGCTCTCTCTCATCTTCTGGTACCCCTATAATTCTGATGTTGGTACGTTTGAAGCTGTCCCAGAGGCTCCTTACACTATCTTCGTATTTTTGGGTTCTTTTTTCATTTTGCTTTTCCGGTTGGGTGTTTCTCACTTCTTCGCATTTCAAATCTTTGACTTGATTCTTGCGCTCCTCTGGTCTGCTGTTGGGAGTCTGTATAATATTCTTTATTTCAGTCAGTGTATGCTTACTTTCTAGATGGTCCGTTATTACACCATCGAGGGTCTCATTAGATTTCCTGTACATCTCATCAAGTTTATCGACAGACTCCAGAAGCCTCTTGAGAGACCTCAAAAGTGTGGTTCTGAACTCAATATCCTCCCTTGATAGTTTTGTCCTGTTTCTTTGTCTCCCCATTTTTTTACGCTTTCTTGGTACACCCCCTAGTGGTCTTTGTGCGCAGTCTTGATGTAGTTAAGCCTTGATTGTTATAGTTAATACTAGAGGGATTTGACCTCCAGGCCGACTGGCTGTGATAATCAGCTGTGTTTGCAGTGGAAGAACTTGTGTCCTCTAGGGAGGTGCTAATCTAGCCTTTGCCTGAGGCTATCCAGCAAATGCCTTTGTGCAGGGCTTGGGCGGGGCGGGTCCCAAGGGATCAACAGGGCGGAGGAGGGAGCAGTTATGGCTGCTCTCAGTCCGTCCCCAGGGCTCTGCCTCTCTGTCCCAGCAACAGCTGCAAACCTCGGAGGGACCGTAGCCAGACAGTCCTGCTTCTCCCGTTTGAGTCTGGGTCCCTAGAGACTCTCCCGGATCTGGAGCTCAGAGTCTGAGGCTCCCTCCGGATTGAAACAGACAACCGGGCCCTCAGCCACCAGCCCGCGCCGCCCTCACTCCGCACCTTAGTATTTTACTTCAGCACTGCACCTCCTCTGATTCTCGGTTCCTCCTAGTTGTAGAACTTCCATTCAGCCAGCCTTCCTGTGGTTCTGGATGATGTCCGTTCTGTCTTTTAGTTGTATTTTTGAAGTGGTTGTTCGAGGCAGCAAACTCCGGCGTTAACCTATGCCGCCATCTTGTTTTCCTGATGGCTCTTTTAACTTCGTCCCACAAATGCTCAATTGGATTGAGATCTGGTGATTGTGGTGGCCACCAAAGCAAGGTGAAGTCTCCCTCATGTTCTTGAAACCACTCCTGCACAATACGAGCACCGTGGCATGGCGCATTGTCTTGTTGGAAGAAGCCATCTCCATTGGGATACACCATCAACATGATAGGATGAACTTGATCAGCAACGATACTTAGGTATGTTGTGCTATTCAGACGTTGTATAAATTAAAGGGCCCAAATCATGCCAGGAAAACATGCCCCAAACCATAACACTGCCCCCACCAGCTTGAAGGGTTGTACTCATGCATGTGGGGTGCATGTTTTCATGCTGTTTCTGCCAAATTCTCACTCTGCCATCTGCATGATGCAACTGGAAACGTGATTCATCGGACCACATGACTTTTTTCCAGTGCTCGACTGTCCAATCCTTGTGTTCCTGTGCAAATTGGAGATGTTTTATCTTGGTAACTGCAGACAGCAAAGGTGTTCGAACAGGCCTTCGTCTTCCATATCCCATATGATACAGTGTACGGCTAATTTTCCTATAAATGTCAGGTGGTCATAATAATCTGGCCACTCAGTGTATATCAACTGCTACATTTGCTTAGGCGAAACTGATTTCCTAACCAAGATGTGACCTGAAGTCCTTTATTTGTAAGGAAGTCACTGCTTAGAAATTCCTTAGGTTTTGGCAATTGTTCAACCAAATTCATTATTTTCAGGATTGTTGACATTCTAATTGGAGTGGCAAAGAAGGGAATCCTCCAGTTACAAGGACATTCTCATTCTAGGTGCTCTAAACTTCCAGCTTTCTCTAACATTTTTCCTTAAAGCTAACTTCAGGGGGTAATCGAGAACATGCACACACAAATTCAGTCTGAATGTGGCATTTTGGAGGAAAACCCCAGCTGAGTACACATGAGTGTGCTTCAGCTTTGCCAGCAGAGAAATAGTTATGCATTATACATGGACTATAAAGACATTTTTTGTAAGCCTTACTTAAAAATGTTTGAATTTTATAACTTAAAATGTTCCATGTGTTTAGTATTTCTTGTTCAGCTAGACTAAAGAAAAGTGGCTGAAAATTCAGTCTCAGCATACATGTGGTATATTTCAGGAATGTTTAATATATTATTACTTCTGGAGCAATGGAGTTTGTGAACACAGCTTTTATACTCGTTGCAAGTTGTAGTCAAGGGGTTCATTTATTCAATAAATATTTATTGATTACCTACTATGTGCTAGGCCCCACTTTAGTTATGGAAAATACAACAGTACACCAAATCCACACTATATTGAAAACAGGCCATAAATGAATTTATTAATAAATATAATGTCAGGTACATTGTATTCTTCCTGCTTTAGGCTGGGAAAGAGAATGTGGGAAGGGCTGCTATTTGAGGAACAGCCTCTAGCCAGAAGTCTTATTTGAATAAAGACAATGGATTCTTTTGGCTACCTGGGGAAGAAGTGGCCAGGCAGATGGAGTGCCCCAGGCACTGTTGGGGTTCTGGAAAGGCCTGAAGGCCTTGTGGCCAGGGCAGAATGAGAGAGGGAAAGCAATCGGAAATGAGGTCCTCCATAAAACCATCTGTCAAAGGGGCTCTTGCCCCTGAAGTGGAAGAATCACTGAGTCTACAGTTCAGCTTCATTTTTTGGAGGTTCAAACGATGGTAACAAATTGCAAGGAAAGCCTGCTATCAAGCTACAGCCACCTGACTCCAGACAAAAATGCATATGAGCCCACCTACGGATGCATTTATCCCGCCCTTCTGGATCTCTCTCTCCATTCCATTTCTCCCGTATTTCAAAGCTTAATTTAAGCTATGCCTCCTGTATGAATCCTCCCCTAAATCCAGTCTAAGGACTTTCTCTCCATCAATAGATAGGTGTTCGGGAAAACTCTGAAACTGAATGCGAGAGAGTTTATGTGTAATTCTCTGTGTGTGCTCTCCTGTGTTCATAGTCCCGTGAGATTTTAAAATGAGTCTGTGATTTTAAAAGATAGAGAAGCACTACTCTCAGACGTCAGCCGTGCGCAGGAATCATTCACATACATTTCATTAAAATGAAGGTTCCAGTTCAGTAGCGCTGGAGGGAGTTTGGGTGTTGCTTGCCCCAGGACCACATTTGGTGGCAAGAGACTAGAATATTTCTAGTCAGCACTTGCTTGCCTTCGCTGGCATGTTCTCTCTGCCCCTTAAGTAGATTGTAGGTTTCTGAACAGCAAGGGTGCTTAATGCTGACGCTTCTTGGCACTTCTCCCACAGTTGGAACTAATAGAAAAACAGTCCGCCTTTGGGGCCTGACAGCTGCTTGCTCTACAGACATTAGTGCATTGACTGAACCTGATTAAAATATCTTTTCTAGGTCCACTGTCTTAGTCTCAGTTAGGCTTCTAAGGTTACCACCAATTTTTCAAGGCTAAGCCTTTCCGTAATTCAGAGCAGCATCTCAGAACCCCGAAAATTTTCCCAAAGCCAAGCCTTTCTCTCTCTTCTGTATTGAAAATCCATTAAACCTAAAAGCCATCATAGCACAGGAAATGCATTCCTCTGAAAGGATAATTCACTATATAAGGGCATTCTCCCTCGCTGGCGATCTTCGGTACCAAGAAAGATGTTCCGTACAAATAAATAATGTAGAGCATCAAAGAAGCCCGGATAAATCAAATCAGCATCACCAGGCCCTTGAAGGGGCAGGTTCTGGATAAACTGTTTGGAGCCCAGATGTGAAACCTCACGAAAGACAGGCAGAGAGGGAAAGTCTCCAGAACGTGAGGAACAGTACAGACAAGTGAAAAATTAGGTTTTGGAATTAAATGGCTGCCTCAAAGAACCTGCCACTTTATGCTTGCAGAAGCTGTAAAAGCAGTTACTTATGTAGTCGCGTGGAAATAAAGTGTTGTTAACAGCAGTGAACAATAGAGCAAATGAAAACAATTCTACACACAAAACATGTGCAAAAGGAATTTTTCATGTGGTATTTAACATATATATGTATATATATATACTATTTGTACTTATGAAAATGCCATATGCAATGAAAGCTATGCATATTTATAAAAATACCTGTAAGTGGGCCAGTAACATTTAATATTTTCCAATAAATTCATACATAAAACATATACATTAGTGCCAAGTGGAACATATATTTTGAAATATGAACCCCAAGTCAAACTCTCAGGAATCTGGAGTAAAAACCCAGGTATCTGCCAAAGGAAACTTGGGAGCAATTGCCATTGGCAGAGGGGAAACAATGCCTGGTCTCTTATCTTCACGGACTGTTGTGCTTGTCAGATTTCTAACATCACTTCGGCTGAGTTTTGTATTTGACTTCCAACCTCGTGGCCGTTTGACCTGCCAACTATTATTTTCTTTGAGGCTTTTAACGCTCCACCCTAGTATTTTGTTTTCCAGAGCAGTTGTGTCCGTTTCCTTTTCACTTCACCTAACGTCAGCGGTGGTTTACAACGTTGGCTTAACCGGCAAACTCTAAGGTTTCAGACAGACCCCAGGGCTTTGCGGCGATGACCCATAGCTGATACCGCTCGGGAAAGTCAAGGTCCCCGGAGGGTCTCCGCTTTGTGCCAGGATTTCCATCCAACCTCGGAGGCCCTGGCCCGGAGCGCCCTCCTTTTCCCAGGTCCCAGTCCCCTGCCCGGGCCCACGGTGAGGCTGGGACCGCGCAGCCGGAAAACGCCGCCCTTTCCTGTCGCCTACTCCATCCCCAGGCCGACGACTGGAGGAGGAAGGGACCAAGGCGGATTAAGAAAATTAATTAACCAGGTCCCGGCTCGGCCTCCGGGCGGAGGGGAGGAGCGGGGCGGCAGCGGCGGTCGCCCGAATGACCGGCGGGCGCAGGTGTCGCGAAGGGCGACATTTCACGCTCCCAGCCGGCGGCTGCGCCACTGGCGCCCGGTCGTGCGTCGCGAGCAACCGCCACCGGCTCGCCCCAGCTTGAGGCAAGTCTCTGGGGACCCGCGGGAGGAAGAAACACCTCCTTGTGGACTGGGAAAACCTGCGGTGCTGGCTGCTCGCGTGCCCGCTTCCTCGGCCTGCAGCTTCGGCGTCTCCAGTGTACGGAATCCACTCTCCGGGTTTTGGCGACAGCTCCGAGGGGAGCGAGCTGCAAACTGACAGCCCGCGACCCTCCCCCGAGCCCGGGATCCCAGGGGTGCGGGGACCCGCGGCCGGGCCAGGGCGGTGCGGTCGGGGTGGGGGCGCTCCTCCTGTGCTAGTCACCTGCCCGCCGTGCCGAAGCCTCGCTGGGCCAGGTCGGCTCGTTGGGACGAGGAGAGGGGGGAGCAGGAGGGTTCGCGCAGGTGTCTGGGTTGCAGGCGGAGTCCCTTTGTCCTTGGGTACCTAGGCGCTAGCACCCCGGGGTCCCTTTTTGAACCGGGCGTCCCGCGACCTCTCCTTGTGCGGAGGGAGCTGAACGCACCTTCTCCGAGGGGAGCCACCTCCCTCGAGGTAGCGATGGGGAGGTAAAAATGGGTGCCCTTTGTCCTCCGTGGGCTCGCAGGCCCTGCCGCCGGTGACCCCTCGCCCGTCCACCCGCCCCCAAGGCGCTGAGCAGGTACCACCTGGGGGTGGGTCAGCTCGGCCGCCCGCGCCCTCCGCCCCGCCCCGCCCCCGAGCAGCGGCCCCGCCCCGCCCCGCCCTTCGCAGGCTCAGTCCCGGAGTCCGGCCGCCGCGCGCTCAGTCTCGCTCGCACCTTCACCCTCTGGTGTGGCAGCCGCGGGCGGCCGTTGAGTGGCGGGTCCGAGCAGCAGGCGATCCTGGAGACCAGCGGCCTCGGGCGCCTTCTCGCTGTCGGGGAGCGGATAATGCAGTGACGAGGCGCCGCGCCAGCCCACCCGCCGGATCTGCGCGTAGCCGGCAGGGACTGCGTGCGCCTTCGGAGGCGTCGGTGCGAGGCGTCTGGTCCCGGACGGCGGCTGCGATCCTCGGGGGCTGCTGGTGAGTTGCTCGCTGCGTGCCCACGGCTCCACCCTCCTGTTTGTGAGTCTGTCCGACCGGCGGCCGCTTCCCGCGTGCACGGGCTACTAGGCTGGGAAACCCCTAGGGAACGAGGATCCCAGGGCATTACCTTCCAGCTGGCGTCCAACGGACAAAAGGGGACATCAAGTACGCCGGGAGGGGCGCCAGCGCCCGGGCGCAGACATCCACCGTCTGTGCCCACCACTTCTCAGGGTGGGGCTGCACGTTTACTGCGCCCTTCGAGCTACTGACAGCCATTCTGGGCGCGTACTGAGTTTTTCCAGCTGAGAACAAGCCGCACATGGCTACCGCTCGCCTCCCATCGTGGGCTGGCACCAGGGCCGCGCACGGGTGCGCCTTGCAGATCTGCGGTGGCAGTACCCTCCGGGTGCCCTTTCCTCACTTTTACGGTGGCGGGGGGCACGGGGGGTGGGCATTGTGAGCAGAGAGCTCCAACCTGTAGGTCTGGCCGTTGGTTTGGGGGGTTTTTTGGCCCGTGGTTTTTGAACAGCTGAAGGTTTTTCAAGATGTTTTTCTTCTGGAAACTTAAGTGTCTTGACACAGACAAGTATCAGATATGTGAGGACGAATGGATCTGGTCAGTCCGTTTTTTGTTATGAATTATTATACTCCGTTCCCCTCCCCTCGACTTTGGAAGGCATGTGTTTTATCTTATAAATAGAAAGTAGCATATTTTTTTGGCAGGACCTCCTTTAATACTGCACAGTCTAGGAGAGGTCAGTTTAAAAATAAATATGCACTTGAATGTTACACTACCGAGAGCCAGGCTGTGGCTGGGACAAGCTGCGTGGACAGCAGCATCAAAGCCGGCAGCGCAGCTGTGTTGAAAGGAGTAAAAGCCCCAGAGTGCAACCCAGGCTGACAGTCAAGTAATTACATTTTGTTTAAAAAAAAAAAAAAAAGAAAAAGAGTGAGTGAATTAAAATGAGGGCGGGAGTAGGAATGTCAGGAGAGGATTGCAATAGGAATCGTTCCAGTCCTGGTTTATTTGGAAAAGTGGC
The DNA here is from genome assembly GCF_000147115.1 of Myotis lucifugus. Lineage (NCBI taxonomy): Eukaryota > Metazoa > Chordata > Mammalia > Chiroptera > Vespertilionidae > Myotis > Myotis lucifugus. The sequence continues at coordinate 42 of NW_005877918.1, read as the reverse complement.
TCCTGGTGTGTGCTGAGGGTGAAAGGCAATTCCTGGAGGGTG
>NW_005877917.1:0-8176 GCF_000147115.1 Myotis lucifugus | reverse complement strand
GAAAGTCATGAATTGACCTGGACAAATTGCATCCCCTCTCTGACTTGGGGTAAGGGGTGTTGTTTAAACATATATCCACAAATTCTTTGATACACCTCCCTCTGGGCAGTAGAGCTTAGTTCTCCATTTCCCAAAAGTTACAAGATATAAGTAGTAAATTAACTACTATCATAATATGGCCATAAATTAAGCTTTTCTGACAAAGAAAAAAAGAGAAATATATTAGATTTCATTGTTGCCATTCCCTGCCAGAAGAAATAAAATTCATTTACAGAAGCACACACAAAAAAAAACCCAACTTTTTTCTTCTATTAACATTCTTAAGGTGGGAAGAATCATGTAGGTCTTTGATTAGCTCATCAGTGACCAAACAGTAAACGTTGTAAAAGACACAGAGAAGCTGTCCAGATAGTTGATCTTTGTACAGCTCTTTAGTGAAGGGCTTCATATTTACAATCAAATTGTAACTCAATGAAGGCATTCCTGCCGAGTGGGTGAAAATGTGATTCTAGAATATTGCCTTGAACAATCAAAAAGAATGAATAGTTAAGCACCACTTTTATCACAACTTTCTCTTACAAAAAAGGTTTCAATGATTTTCTATTACCTATAGTTTTCATACTAAATTTCTGTAGCAAAGCAGCCACACCTCAGAGACGCATTAGCGAATTCCAGCATAAAGTATTCGTACTTAAGCATTTGCCAAAGGTTTTATATCACTCGTGGACTCTGGCTGTTGGCAACTATCCAGGGGATTTGTTAAGGAAGGGATGGAAGGAGAAGGTTGGATGGGACCAGAAAAGGCCGACATGCCAGAGAGATGGGCTGGGATACCACTGGGGTCTTCTCAGCACCAGGTGACATGGGTTTGCACTGAAAAGATAATGACAGGAATAAAAAGGATAATGAACATTATATAACTTCCTTTATGTTAAAAAAAAACTTACTGAATACCTACCACTGTTCCAGTTACTTGGGATGCATCAATACAGACACACACACACACACACACACACACACACACACACACAAAGATTGAGAGAGAGAGAGAGAGAGAGAGAGAGAGAGAGAGAGAGAGAGAAAGAGTCTACTCTTGCAATACTTTCTCCCAGTGGAGAGAGATAGACAGTAAACAATTACATGAATAAGTAAGTTTTATAGTTTATGGTGGATAGATAAGGGCTATGAAGAGGGAAAAAAGAGAAAGGTAAGGAAGATTAGAAAGGGAGGGGCGCATGTTGCAATTTTAAATGAGTGGTCAGGGAGGCCTTGCTACAAAAATGAAATCTGAGCAAAGCCTAGAGGAGATGAGGCAGCTAACCGTGCAGACATATGAGAGAAGGGAAAGGTCAGAGCTGGGGAGCCAGCAGGCGAGTGAGCGAGGGAGGGGAGTAGGAGGTGACTTCAGGGAGGTGCTGTGGGGTCCACAGGTCACTGTTAGAGCTTTTGGCTTTTATTCTGAGGCTAAGCAGGAGCCACAGGTTCTGAGTAGAGAGAGTTGGTACACGACCCAACTTGGGTTTTAAAAAGCCTTCTCTAGCTGGGGTGAGGATAGAAACAGGAAGCCCAGTTTGTGGAAGAAGCGTCAGGCCATGGAATTAAACAGAATCCAGTGCCAAGGACGCCTTTGTGAATGACCTCATCTGAGCTGGCCGAAGCACTTGTCACAGCGTGAAGCTGATGAGAGGAAGGCTCTTTTCTAGTTTTTCTGGTTGCATGTGTCTTAGGTGGGTACATTGAATTAGAGAGCAATTCCTGGGTGTCCTGGTGACCGCGGTCCTGGCCTGCCGTTGCTGCCCACCCAGGCCTCAGACCCGGGGCCACTACTGGATTTTAACTTGTTTTCAAGGCATGGGAGTCTTTATTTATTTGTTTATTTTTAAGAATATTTTTATTGATTTCAGAGAGGAAGGGAGAAAGAGAGAGAAGCATCAATGGTGAGAGAGAATCATTGATCGGCTGCCTCCTGCACACCCCCTACTGGGGATTGAGCCCACAACCTAGGCATGTGCCCTGACCGGGAATAGAACCATGGCCTCCTGGTTCATAGGTCAATGCTCAACCCCTGAGCCACACTGGTTGGAGACTTTAAAATCTCTTCTGCAGCATTTTTTTCTGGGCAGAGACACCCCCAGGAGCTTTCTAATTTGACCCTGGGGCTGGGGAAAGGGAGCAACAAGACATTCATCTGGACAAATCTCATCTGTTTCCTGGATTCTCTTAGAGTGATTCCCAACACTGTCTTTCTGGGGAGAGGCATGTCCATGTCACCATTAACGAGGGTTAAGGAGGTTCAAACTAGCTCATTCCCAGATGGGCCTTTGGAGCAACACCGTCCAATAGAAATATAATTCCAGCCACATATGTAACTTTCAATAGTCTAGTAGCCACATTTTAAAATGCAAAGAGAAACAGGTGAGACGAATGTTCATAATATCTATTATCCAATTCAATATATCTAAAATATTATTTCAAAATGAAATCAATATGAAAATTCTTAAGGAGATATTTTAAATTCGTTTTTATACTGTCTTTAAACTCTATCATGTATCTTACAGGTCCAGCACATCTCAATTCAGACTAGCCCACTTCAAGTGCTCCATGGCCACGTGTGGCCGGCTAGTGGCTACTCTACTGGATAACGTGTCTCTAGAACTGGAGATCCCAAGATGTTGTATTGCTCTAGGCCAGTGGTCGGCAAACTGCGGCTCGGCAAACTATGGCTCGCGAGCCACATACAGCTCTTTGACCCCTTGAGTGTGGCTCTTCCACAAAATACCGACTTTTGCGCATGGGCCACGACGTTTCAATCGCACTGTATGTACGCACCCACACGTGGTATTTTTTGGTATTTTGTGGAAGAGCCACACTCAAGGGGCCAAAGAGCCGCATGGGGCTCACGAGCAGCAGTTTGCCGACCACGGCTCTAGGCCAACTAGCTTTGTACACAACTATTTTGTACATGGAATACTAGAACTTGGATTGTGAAACTGGAATTTGGTCATACAAGATAGAAGGGAGATGGGACGTATCTTTATCACACCCCATCCTCAACCACAATTTATCTCCTACTCTCTCCACTGAGGACATATATAAATGAGAAAGGGTCTTGTAAACAGAAAAGTGTTTTGCCCACGCTTATTGCTATTATCACAACTGCTGGCTCTATCTTCGGCGTGTACACACTGTTCCTGCCAGTATGTACTTGAAGAGTGAAAAGGTACTCAAAAAGCAAAATGTCTTCTTGTGACCAGGGTGATGGGCTCACTCCAGGGATTCAGCCCCAGAAAGATGTGAAACTCCAGCACAGGGTAAACATAGCTTTATTTGAGCCAGGTTGTCTCCAGTTGCTACTGTCAGGGTAATGTACAGCTAAGGTCTGCTATGTTTTTCACTGAGGCAATGTATTTCCAGGCCCCATCAAGGCTCTCCATATTGCCCTTTGGTGACTACTGGTCCTGGTCGGGGCAGTCTCTCCTGTGAACACAGCCCCCAGAGCAAGGACTTGAGCTCTGGCAGATATTTGAGCTGGGTGAGTTGCAGCCTAGGAGAGAAGAAAGGAAGCTGGAAGGTGTTTCTGCATGGCTTATAGAGTTCCTTTTACTTCCTCCTAAAATTCAGGCTATAAAGTGCTAGAATTGCCAAGCACACCAAATCAATAACAAGACATTGAGGGCAATAGAGGAAAGAATTAAGGAAATATACAGGTATTTTACTGGACTATCACCATCCTGAGCATTGGGTCTATGTAGACATATACACCCTCTTTGTCAAATGAATGAATGATGTAACTAATATATTTTGTTATTTTTTGGCCTAATACAGCGGTTCTCAACCCTGTGGGTTGCAACCCCTTTGGCGGTCGAACGACCCTTTCCCAGGGGTTGCCTAAGACCATCCTGCATATCAGATATTTACATTACGATTCATAACAGTAGCAACATTACAGTTATGAAGCAGCAACGAAAATAATTTTATGGTTGGGTCACAACATGAGGAACTGTATTTAAAGGGCCAGAAGGTTGAGAACCACTAAGACAACAATCAGTTTAAGCTCTTGCGCCTTTCAAATTAATAGAATTCTGAATATTCTATAATTGGACCAGATCTCTTATAAAGTCTTTATGAGACCCTATAATTCTTTAATTTGACAGGAAATGTACTAATGAGTATCAAATACCATTAAGCCTGAAAAATGAAAGCTTTAATTGCATTTTGGGGTAGTTACTACAAACAATACTTGTCAATGATTTCTTGGCCCCCAGTTACCTAAGAGCTGGGCCCAAACTAGTATAATTATGATATTCTACTGAGTAAGAAGGGTTTTTTGTGTGTGTGATTATTACTGTTGGATAAAGTATTGGAGGAGGAAGCCCATGATATCAAGCACTGGCCCTGAATCTTTGTGTCCTGGGCAGTTATTAGGTCTCTGTGGGCTCTGGTATTCATAACTGGATTAAATAATCTGCCAAATACTATGGGATCTGACTTTTTATAGGATCTTAAGTGAAGAATCTGCCAGGGCCACATCTTTGCCCAAGGGCTGTGACAAATATATTTAGGTCTCATCATTCCTCAAACATTACATGGATGCTTTGTTCTCTCCAGGTTCCGCAGGCCCAGTGTAAATATGCAGAATGATTCATACCTACAGCAGTGAAGGTCATCAAATTCCAGGAAGTCCAGGACATTCTGGGAAGCTCGGGAGAGAAACTATACGTTTGAAAATGAGCAGTTGACAGAGTCAGTGACAGACCTTCCCAAAGGTGGCCAAAGGGATAATTTTCCTCTCAGCTGTCTGTTCCCACCCAATTGACTTTACTGTCAGAGTAATTGCTCTAAAACTAAAGTCTGATTTAGTCATTCCCTAATTCACAGACCTTAGATGGCTCCTCTGTACCTGCAGAACAAAGTATAAACACCTTACCAATGGATCTTAGACTGTCGCCATCTGACCCCAAACCATCACTCCAACCTCATATCATGTTATATCCCTCCGTGCACTCTGGGTGATACCCCAGCTCACTGGACATCTCATTTGCTGGGGTCCAATCCCAGCAGGTCCAGGGGTCCCCAAAGGTGTGGACGGAGTCGGCGAAGAAGGAATGACACGAAGACAGCCTTCAGTTGGTCAGCAGCCTAGTCAGGACCTATAGCCAGGATCTCCAGCCAAAGTTCTGGTCGGAGTTCTGGTCAGGAACTGATGAGGATCTGATGTTTATTGTCTTATTACATCCGTATTTATACCAGCCGATTTCAATCCTGTAAGGTGTTTCTCATCTCCATTCCAGGGAGTAAAGACCATGTAGCTTAATTACCCACCTGGCACCCAATTAAGGGGTTGTATCCCCTCCCTAACCTCAGGGAAAGATCCCCACCTGGGGAAACAACCTCTCTCGGAGAGGTGACCCTGGTTAAAACACATGGCGCTAAAGGGAGCAAACATATTAAAAACAGTATACTACATACGCCAGGTCCACCGAAACACATGCTGTGCAGATGCCTCTTTCCTGCAGCGACTGCGTCAAGCAGCAGGGATGGACCGGCCTCCGGCACTCATTATTCTTTTAATTCTATATTCATTTATCTCCCGACATCTGTGTTTTGGGCTATAAGGCCTTCCCTTGGCTTTCTGGTCTACCGAAATATTTCTTATTCTTTAGCGGCCTATTCAAATATCTCCCCTGATGTCTACCATCCACAAGATTTCCTGTACTCCATAACAAACTACTATTGCCTTAAAACTACTTTAATTTAATTCTGCTTTTTATTAGAATTTATTGTATTAATGTCTGTTCCTCTCTCCTCTGCAGCTTTATTTTTGATGACATAGATCATGTCTTATTCATGCTTTTCCCCCCACATCTCTGCATCTCTTAACAATGGGGATACATCCTGAGAAATGTGTCAGTACAATATTTCATCATTGTGTTAACATCACAGAGTGCATTTACACAAGCCTAGGTGGTATGGCCTGCTACACACCGAGGCTCTCTGATATGGCCTATTGCTCCTAGGCTACAAAACTTTAGAGCATGTTATTGTACTGAATACTGTAGACAATTGTAACACAATAATAAATATTTTTATATCTAAACATTTCTAAATATAAAAAAGATACAGTAAAAATACAATATAAAGGATAAAAAATGATAAAACTGTATAGGCCATTTACCCTGACTGGAGCTCACAGGAATGGAAGTTGCTCTGGGTGAGTTGGTAAGGCCATGGTGTGTGAATGTGAAGGCCTAGGATATTACTGGAGACTTTATAAACACTGTCCCATAAGCCCTTCCCCTGATTTCTTCTGACAGGCTCAGAAATAAAGCATTGTAGATGCCAATGCTATCCCATGAACAGGGATGTGGGATGAATTGCTTGAAATATTGAGGAGAACTAGCTGGGGAAGGCATAGGTCACCATAATAGTGGCTGCCAGGAGAAAGCGAAAGGTGGCCTGAGGATCAGGAGGAATAAGGAATCAAGACGGAGAGGAAGGAACATAGGGGATTGTCGTGGTTAATGTGGTTTTGTCTATTGTGTGTTGGAGCACTGGTCAGATTAAGGAACTTTGTGATAGTCATTTTTTAAAAAAGAGTGTTTAAATGAGGGTATAGAACTGAGGACTCAATATTTTGACTTTGGAAATTTGTTTTTGGTTCCATTGACCCTATGTGGCTCAAAGGACTCTCCCTGGCATTGAATTGATGGAAGAAATAAAACTCACCTATGCTTTACAGGAAAATATTTCCAAAGTACAGGGACAGGCTGTCTCCACACTGCCACAGAAAGCTTTCACTAAAGTGGCAGGAACAGTCAATACTTGTTAGGGGAGCTTCTGTAGAACTGTGTCCTTGTACAGGGTCTTAGATCCTCAACAAAGAATTCACAGCAATGTGCTCTGAAGACCACCAAGCTAGATCTGGGAGGGCTGCAGCGCCCTCTGAAAATATAGCATTGGGGGGACAGGCTCCTCTGGGATGAAACAGGCTCATGGCTAACTGGCTGGGATATATTCTGTGCACTCAAAATTGAGGTGCTGTGAGTGAGAGGGAGTCTATTGCTGAGCCCCACAGATGTCGTTTCCATTTTTCTACAGGAAATTCAGCTCCGTTGCATTCTTATGGGGCCATATGTGGTTTGTTATTGACCAAAATGTCGTTCTGCGGGTGCATGTCTTAATCATTGTTGGTGATCAGATACCGTTTGTTGGTTACAGCAGCTGACTCTGTATTCTAACAAATACAAAAATTAGGAGCTTGGCCTTGGACCCCCAGAATACTTGATTCAGTCCTTTCACTCTCCTGCTTGAATCCCTCCAATGGCTGCTCACTGCAATGAAAATAATTTCTAATTTTCCCTTACCAGCCAACAAGACTCAATTTAGTCTGGGCCCTGACTTCATCTTCTACTTCTTCACATACTATTCTCCCATGTTTGTTTCCTCATAAGGGCCTTTGCACCTGCTCTTCTACCTGCCATAAACTCTCCTCAGCACCCCCAGCCCGAGCCCCAGGCCCAGATCTTTACAGGACTGCTTCCTGGTCATCAGTTCACTGTCCACCACCTCAGACAGGTCCTCCTTGGACACCCAGCCTAAATATAGAGACTCGCCATTGCCGACCCAGGATCACTCTATCCCTTCACTCTGCTTTGCTTTCTAAATAGCACTTCACATAATTGTGCATTGAACTTGTAATTCTTTGCCTCCCAGTATTGTCTGCCTAAATTGGGAATTGGGAGTTTTATCCATCAACTCCCATCCCCTGTTGGTTGAAGTTTGCCTCCACAGGTGTCAATTCCTTGCCTAATTCTGAGTTGCCTGTGGGCTAAGATAATCTCCGCAGATAGAAAACAAAGATGGTAGGTGTGCGTTTGAGGTGACATGCTCTCAGTGCCAGGTGATGGAAGCCCTCCAGGAGCTGCTCAACTCAGAGGTACAGCTGAGGGGCTGTGAGGGGGCACCAGAGGCTTCTGATACACTTCACTATCTCTCCCGCCCTCCACGGATGTGGGAGAAAGGGACATTATCTCTAGTACTCTGTTCTTAGTGCATAGAGTAGTGCCTGGCCTTAGCTGGTACTCTATGTGAACTGAATGGAGTTTTCAATAAGGCATGGAGCTCAAATTGATAAAATGTATTATTTGTGGTATTTCTTCGATATTGAAGTTTGTTC
>NW_005877916.1:0-8176 GCF_000147115.1 Myotis lucifugus | reverse complement strand
CTTTTAATCTTAAATACATTTTTAGATCTCTTTCCTGTTTTTTATCCAAAGATGTGTTGGTATATAGTTTTTTTCTATAATATAGTCACCCTTTATGGATATTCTAAGATGAACAGTATGATATTTTTATTTCCAATCATTCATTTGTTTTCTTTTCTCATCCCCCCACCCATCATTTTTATAAATTGTGACAGCTAAGTCTATTGTACAGAAGCAGTGGTAATGACTGTCCTTGTTCTTATCTCCGAGTTTAAAGAGAATCCTAAGAATTCTCCATTTATAATGGCATTGGTTATATTTCTTTTAAGTTAAAGAAAGGTCCTTATGATTTCTTTTTGGCATATATGAATTGCCAGCATTGCTAGGCTTGGGCTTTAGGACTACTAAGAAAAATAAGGGTGCCCTAGCTGGTTTGGCTCAGTGCATAGATGGTTGGCCTGAAAAATGAAGGGTCTCAGGTTCAATTCCTGTCAAGGGCACATGCCCAGGTTACAAGATCAATCCTCAGTAGGGGCCATGCAGGAGGCAGCCAATCAATGATTCTCTCCCATCATTGATGTTTCTCTCTCTCTTTCTCTCTCTCTCTCTTTACTCTCTCTCTCTCTTCCTCTAAGAAATCAATAAAAACATATTTTAAAAATAAAAGAAAAATAATGGTTACTTGAACACAAACACTGTTATGCCAGGACAATTTATCTGATAACATAGCCCAGATATCTAAGTGACTAATGGGTGTGTAGGTTACACAGGTGAATTTTGGCCATTCTAATATATGTGTCGTCTATTTCAGGCTATTGTGAACAAAAATTAAACAATTGTTGTTTTAAAGTCCTTTCCATTTTAAGCATTTTTCTTTCATTTTAATATGTTTAACTCCCCCATCCTTTCTTTTATCTTATGCCTGTTGAATGCGTTGCTTCCAGCAAACAAAAGCCCAGGACCAGGGGATTTTACCAAACATTCAAAGAAGAACTAAAACCTATCCTCCTCAGGCTACTACAAAAAATTCAAGAGGAAGGAACACTTCCAAGCTCATTCTTGAAGCCAGCATCACCCTAATACCAAAACCAGGTAAAGACAACACAATGAAAGAGAATTACAGGCCAATATTCCTCATGAACATAGATGCCAAAATCCTCAACAAAATCTTAGCAAATTGTATCCAGCAGTACATCAGAAAGATCATACACCATGACCAAGTAGGATTTATCCCAGGGATGCAAGGATGGTACAATATCCACAAATCAATAAACGTGATACATCACATAAACAAATAGAAAGAAAAAAAACCACATGGTCATATCAATTGATGCAGAAAAAGCATTTGACAAAATCCAACACCCATTTTTGATAAAAACTCTCAGCAAGGTGGGAATAGAAGGGTCATAAGTCAACATAATGAAAGCCATATATATTGCAAACCCACAGCCAACATCATACTTAATGGACAAAAATTAACATCATTTCCCCTAAGAACAGGAACAAGACAGGGATGCCCACTCTCACCACTCCTGTTCAACATAGTACTGGAAGATTAGCCATTGCATCAGACAGAAGAAAAAATAAATGGCATCCAAATTGGAAAATAGGAGGTAAAACTGTCCTTATTTGCAGACGACATGATATTATACATACAAAACCCTAGAGACTCCATCAAAAAACTACTAGACTTAATACATGGATTTGGCAATGTAGCAGGATACAAAATTAACCCCTAGAAATCTGAGGCATTTCTATACACCAATAGTGAACTTACAGAAAGTGAGACTAAAAAAACAATCCCATTTAACTAAAGAGGTAAAAGACATCTACTCAGAAAACTAAAGAACATTGAAAAAAGAGATACAGGAAGACATAAACAGATGGAAGAACATACCGTGTTCATGGATTGGTAGAATCAACATCATTAAAATGTCCATACTACCCAAAGCAATCTATAAATTCAACGCACTTCCCATTAAAATACCAACGGCATACTTCACAGATCTGGAACGAACTCTCCAAAAATTCATCTGGAATAAAAAAGACCCTGAATAGCTGCAGCAATCCTGCGAAAGAACAAAGTAGGTGGGATCACAATACCAGATATCAAGCTGTATTACAAAGCCAGTGTTCTCAAAACTGCCTGGTACTGGCACAAGAGCAGACATATAGATCAATGGAATAGAATAGAGAGCCCAGAAATCGGCCCGAACCAATATGCTCAATTAATATTTGACAAAAGAGGCAAGAACATACAATGGAGCCAAGATAGTCTCTTCAATAAATGGTGTTGGGAAAATTGGACAGATATATGCAAGAAAATGAAACTAGATCACCAACTTACACCATACACAAGAATAAACTCAAAATGGATAAAAGACTTAAATGTACGACAGGAAACCATAAAAATTCTAGAAGAATCCAAAGGCAACAAAATCTCAGACATATGCCCAAGCAATTTCTTCACTGATACAGCTCCTAGGGCACTTGAAACTAAAGAGAAAATGAACAAATGGGACTACATCAAAATAAAAAGCTTCTGCACAAAGAAACCATCAACAAAACAACAAGACAGCCCACTGTGTGGGAAAACATATTTGCCAATATCATATCTGATAAGGACCTAATCTCCAAAATTTATAGGGTACTCATACAACTTAACAAAAGGAAGATAAACAATTCAATCAAAAAAATGGGCAAAGGATCTACATAGACATCTTTCAAAAGAGGACATTCAGAAAGCCAAGCGACATATGAAAACATGCTCAAAGTCACTAATCATCAGAGAGATACAATTCTAAACAACAATGAGGTACCATCTCACACCTGTCAGAATGGCTATCATCAACAAATCCACAAATGACAAGTGCTGGAGAGGATGTGGAGAAAAAGGAACACTCATGCACTGCTGGTGGGAATGCAGACTGATGCAGCCACTATGGGAAGACAGTATGGAGTTTCCTCAAAAAACTAAAAATGGAACTCCCATTTGACCCTGTGATCCCACTTCTAGGAATATATCCCAAGAAACCAGAAACACCAATCAGAAAGGATATATGCACCCAGATGTTCATAGCAGCACAATTCACCATAGCTAAGATCTGGAAACAGCCTAAGTGCCCATCAGTAGATGAATGGATTGGAAAACTGTGGTACATCTACAGGATGGAATACTATGCTGCTGTAAAAAAGAAGGAACTCCAGCGGATTGTCAAGGGCGGGGAAAAAGAGAAGGACACATATGTAATACCCTTTGTAATACTTTAAGAAATAAATTAAAATAAAATAAAAAATAAAGTCCATTTGCTCCTCCTTTAAAACAGGAGAGATTGGTTAATTCACTTCTATAATTCATCAGATACCTGGTATTGTACTAGACTCTGAGAATAGCAGTCATAATGGTGTTGGGCAATTCACTGGGGTTTGTTCTGTGCCAAGCACTGTTCTAGACACTTTGTAGATCCACCAGTGCATTTAACCTGCGACAACCTCCCATCATTCTCTCTGATATTGGGGATGAGGAGAGGAGGGCTAGGAGAGGTAGAGTTTCCCAGGGGACAAGGCTATTGGATGTTAACCCACAACCCCTAGCACCTGAGTCTATGTACACTCTTAAAAAAAGGATGAATATGAAAAAAATTAATTTATAATCTGTCTCCCCCATTGCTGTGAGCTTACTAAGTGTAGAAATTAGATGCTATTTAATTGTGCATTTCCACAGAATAGCACAGAACCTGTTGGTTGACTACCTGAATTAAGTCATGGATGAATGAATGGGAGAAATTTGTGGCGTGTCCTGTCTGCCTCCTAGAAAACTTGCCCCAAGACTCCCCACAACTGTGTACTGTCCACAGCACACTGCACATGATGGGGAAAAATGGAAAAATGTCTTTCTCTTAAATCTCCTTAATGATCCCCTTCACTCCAGCAGCCCACAATCCTTAAACACCATCTCACTGAAGTCTGTGGTCTTGTGTAGTTAGGACTCAGGCAGACGTGGGTTCGCACCTTTCTTCTGCTAAGGATCAGCTAAGTGAGTAGCTATGGCCAAGTTAGTTATTTCCTCATATGGAAATGGGTATATATAAGAACTCAAACTTCCAAGAGTTGTGGTGAGGATTCAATGGGATGCCTTATTTGGAGCCCTCGGCAAAGATCCTGGAACATAACTTGCTCAATGGAAGTTAGCAATGTTTATGCTAGGGAAGCGTGGTCCATGTGCCTCAGGAGCTCTGTGGGACTCACTGACTGACCGTGTTTTCATGCTACAAAGGTCTCTCTTGGCCAAACCTATACAGACCATCTCTTGGTCAAACTACAGCAGAGGAACAAAACAAAACAAAACTACAGCATAGGATGTAGACAACAATTCTACTTTCATTGGAATAAATGCTTTAAAAAAATTAAAGTTATTGGGGTGACATTGGTTAATAAGCCTATGTAGATTTCACGCACGTGTACATTTCTCCGATACACGATCTGTACACTCCATTGTGTTTCCCCCACCCAAAGTCAAATTGAATAATTCTGAGAAGTAACGGGATGTAGGACCTGGCAGGCCCTTTTAAGCATCTTTAAGAACCTTGCAGAGAGTTGGAACAAGAGGTTGTTTGCCATTTATATTTGTAAATTGAACCTCCTCCCAGGATCCTTCCCTCTATCTCCTGCTGCTATTGTGTTCCAGTGTGTGTGTGTGTGTGTGTGTGTGTGTGTGTGTGTGTGTGTGTGTTGCTTCCTTAATAGCCTGAGCAGCTACCAGGTGTCCAGAGTAGAATAAAGCATCACTCTCAGGTGCTGGTGAAGCACATTTAGCACATGTGTAGATCCACCTCCTGGGGCACGGAGCCAGAAAAACAGAGTTAACAGCACATGGATGCGCTTATCACCAAGCACAGGGCTTTGAGTGTAGAGGAGAGGGGCTGCATCGCCATTCTCATGATCTCAGCTTTAGGAGTCCTCTAGGGAAGAAACAGTAGCTGCTTCCTACATCACAAAGTGCTGACGGCTAGTCCATTTACTTGGTGAGCAAACTGAGGTTCAATAAGGTCAAATTATGCACAAGCCTAGTTTAAACAGGCTCCCGTTGTAGGAAGCCTAGAGGGGGTTGTGGCCAATGTGTTGGGTTCATGTCAAATTGGAAAGAGAACGTTCTTTGGCACCAAAAAGAAAGATTAATGTTCAAATCCACTGGTGTGTGAACTTTGGCAAATTGTTTATTTTCCCCAAGCCTTGGCTTTCTCTTCTGTATGATGAGGACTGTGATACCTCTCAGGGTAATCCAAATATTCATGCCTTTTATTTACGCTTACTGAGGATGTATTATGCAGCAGGCTCTGATACTATAGGAATTATGTGATATTACAGATGTAAGTTTCTGTCTAAATGCTGGACATATGTTGGCTACTCAAAAAAAGTTCTCTCTCCTCTTCTCTTTCTCCAGGGAGGAATGCATCACCTCCATCAGGAATGAGTCAGATCTGGAGTATTTGCAGACTGATTTCATCCCTGTCTCCTCCACAGCCCACAGACCCCAGAACTTTTCCCTCAGGGCTCTTGAGACTAGAATACCCTGCTAACTCTAACAGATGATCTTTTAGGGGAGAGAAATCTCTGACACTCCAGGCCTAAGTGACAGCACAAGGACTTTAAAAATGATCCTGCTCATACTAGATAAAGGGGACTTGTCACAAGAGGACAGGTTGTCATAGCACCAGCTCATGGGAAGTAAGACAAGTGTATGGTTCTATCCATTCTAGGGCTAAGCTTGGGGCCCTCCTCAAGGGTGAGGAAGGTGCCAGAGTTACTGGGAGACAGAGGCCTGGGCAACAGGTCAAGTAACAGGCAGGATTGCCTAGGAGGGCTAATTACTTGGGCAGTGGAATCCAATATCTTGATCCTCTTGAGTGCTCTCTCCCACCTCATCTTTGCATTGACCTTGCACTTTGCTCTGTGTGCTTTCTCCACCAAGCCCTAGGCTACCCTTCTGCTGTCTCCTCCACCTCCACCACAACAGCATCCACATGTGACTCTTGTTAGTGCCCTGTCTCTCTTTCTATTGTGGCCTCAGCCATGGTGATGAGAGCAGGGAAATAGAACAACATAATCCTCCTCACACCAGTCAGTCCCCAAAGGTCCTTACTCAGAATTCTCCATTGATCAGGTCATTAGGTCTAATTAAATCTCTCCATCTTAGAGCACTGATGCGTGGCACCACTTTTTCTCACCAATTGGAAGACAGGAGATTAAAGAATGCCCTCCACACTTTGTCCTTGTGAGGGAGGTGTCGGCAGGAAAGAGGGAGGGCAAGAAAGCAGAGATTGTCCTGTATCTGAAGACGGTGTTGCTGTACTGTGGGTTCTGGCCCCCAAAAATGCAGCCTTTGTTGGCTTCTCCAGCTGTCCCCATGAAAGTGCCTACGGAAGCCTGTGTCTCTTATTGAAATTTCTACTTCTTCCTAAAGATGGGTTTTGGCAATTTAAACAAAGGACATTTACAATAAGCTCGTTAAATAGAAATCAAAAAGGGAAACCGGGATTGAAGAAGAAGGGAGTAAACAAACACATTAATCCAAAAGGTTAATTAACATATTTATTGCAGTTAACACAAAATCTGATTGGAGTCTTGGGGTAGTTAAAGGGAAAATGAAACCTTGCACAATGCCATAGTGAGCATCATTTAAGAGAGGGAAGTGTACTTTCCCACTATCCTCTATTCTTAGGGGATTAAAAATGTCCTGGTTCTAAATCCCGAGAGAAAGTTCTAGTGGGGGCTAGCATTTAGGAGACTCTGGGAGAGAGAGAATGGTTTCTCAATACTCCGTACTCATTGTCTTGCATTTGACAGGCAAGACTCTGAGTGCCCAGGGCTTGGAAATTGAGTTTTTTTCTTTGAAGGGTATGTTGGCCACAGAGAGCTCAAACACTGACCTCAGCTCTATGGGCACTGTGCTCAGGTCACCTCGGCTCCCAGGTCAGCAGGAGAGGAAGGCTACTGACTCCTACCATGTCTGACTCAACAATGTCCTTCATAAAAACTACCTTTACTCTTGGGCCCCTACATAAACAGACCTGCCTCCACTACCCTGCCTCACGGATGTGTTTTCTCATGAAGGCAGCCATCACTCACAAAGAGGGGTTTGGCACTGTGGGGGGAGGGGGATGTGGGGGAGGGGACACAGCCTCAGCCCTGCGATGACCTCTGCATAATCTTCTGTCTTCCTTCATCATGGCATTACGGAATCAGAGCTTGCTTCTCTCCCTCATTTCCAGACACCGCAAGGTGCTATTTGGAAGGACACACACGGACACCTCTTCGGAGCCCTCCCTAATATTCAAAGCGGAATTGGTTCTGGGAGGGTCAACCAGAAGCCAGACCAAGGATCAGAAGGCAGCGTAGCATGGAGGAGGAGGGACTGGTGAGGTGGTCTCAGGCTCAGGAATTCTGAGATATGCTCCCTGCCAAGAAGAAGTAGGGAAGTCAGGCTCCACTCAGGCACAGACCCACCGGGAAGGGCATTGCTGCTAAATAGGTTCTTATGCACAAGTTCCCCCATTCTCACCCCAGACTCCTTCCTTCAAAAGACACAGAACCTTGGGCTCCAGGTCAAGCTCCTGTCCTGCAGACCCCCGCCCCCCTCCGCACCTCCTTAAATCTTTGTTAGTGAATTGGGGCTGGAGGCTTCTTTTCCGTGTGAGCGTTTAATGAGATTATGCATGTCCAGTGTGTGGCACAGTGCTTGTCTGGGAGTGTGTGCCCACGTGGTGCTCCCTGGGGTCAGTTCCTCCTCCCTCTGACCAGGTTTGCCTGCCTTCCTCTCCATTTCCCCTTTCCATCCCAGGCTCACCAGTGGGCAGGAAGCATGTGCAGCCAGGGCAGGAGGAGCGTCCTTTCCACAGGGGGCGCTCTAAGACCAGGTAACATGCCATGGAAGACCTTGACAGTGTGCCTGAGAGTACTGGGCGCTGGTCCCTATGGCTGGACATTTAAAAAATGACTTTTTTGAAATCTTTGCCTTGATATGCTATTATTTTTCCAGATGTCTTTTCCATACCTGTCTACAGATCTGTATGAAATCATAGCAGGTCCCGCAGCTGGGGGATGACGCTATGGCAGCTGGTGACAGACACGCTGGCACCGAGGAACAAGGTAGCCACCTTCTCTTGGCAGCAGCTCCATGGAGGGACGGAGGGTTACC
>NW_005877915.1:0-8176 GCF_000147115.1 Myotis lucifugus | reverse complement strand
CCCTAACCAGTTTGGCTCAGTGGATAGAATGTCGGCCCGTCGCGTATATACTCACAAGATTCTCACAAGATTCCTCTTGGTCTCTATCTTCAGACCTCTTCTCTTTTCAATAAACATGTTATCTCGTTCCCAGGGCTCTCATTCAATTTCCCACAAGGTGGCCCATGGTTTTCATCAAATTCTCGGGTTCGATTCCGGTCAAGGGCATGTACCTCAGTTGCAGGCTCCGAACCGGGGTCGGGGCACATGTGAGAGACGACCAATCGATGTGTCTCTCTCACCTCGATGTTTCTCTCTCTGTCTCCTCCTCTCCCTTCCTCTCTCTATAAAAACCAATGGAAAAACATCCTCGGGTGAGGATTTAAAAAACAAATCCTCCTTGATCTGCTTTTCTTTTCGACTGTGCAAGCGCACACACATACACACGGGGGCGGGGGGGGGGGGGCGGCAAAGTTGGTTTACAGCTGCGAGTACACGAAACACGGAGTTCACTCCTGTCCTGTTTCCTGCTTATTGTACCTTTATTTGTGTTACAGCTGCAGCCCACTGTCGCCCACCCCTGCGCACGTGCTGTGCCTACTTTGATGTTTCGCAGGCTGGGAGCAGAATTGCTAGGGGCTGAGTGTGCCTCCCGGATGGGGTTTTGATGGAAACACAAAGGTTATTGACCTGGAACACAGAGCGGCCGGGCCCTCCAGAGCCCGCCCTGCCGCCTCTCCCCGTGGGGTTTTGTTCTGGCCCTTTCTCCGCAGCTACCGGCCTTGTTCCACCGGACAAAACAAACAGGGCTGTCAGGGGAGAGCGGCCTTTCCCCAGCACAGCGAGGAGGAGGAGTGGAAACAATTACTCCCAATAATTCAGACGGGGATGTTAGAACACTCACAGCCCAACCGGACGTTTACCTAAATTATCTGCGTAATTGCCTCCACTCTCGGGCTCGGATCGGGGTTCTGTGGACGCTGGGGTTCAAAAAATGATAAATAAGGCGACTCTCCGGGAGGCCCAGGCGGAGAGGGAGGCTAGGCTTTGTGAGCCGAAGGACACAGAGGGGGCGCCCAGGGCGCGGTGATGAAGTCTGGCCCCGGATCCTGACCCCTGGGCAGCCCACCTTCTCCAAGCCTCCGTCTCCTCCCCGACCCTCAGAGCGAGCGAAGGCGGCGCTCGGAGATAGGAAGAGAGAGAGAAAAGAAAGTTGTTGCAGCCTTTGTGTTTGGAATGGCTACAAGCATTAGAGAGGAATCAACATGACCTTACGTCTCCTCCATTCAGCCCCAAGAAAAGCAAATCACAAAAAAAGTCATTCAGGGCGGCCTCGGCTTTGTCGGCAGCTTGGGGCGCGCTGAGAGAGAGGAACGGAGAACAAAGCCCGTTTCACCTTGAGTCTGCAGCCATTCACCTCCCTGCGACTCCCACAATCTGTTCTTTTGAAACCTGGGCGGAGTCATTTTAAACGGAAACTGCCTACGCTTCTAACCAGCGCCCTGTCTCCCAGATCCTGTGCCTGGCTGACCTCAGTGACTGAATGGCTATTTTATTGAGGACCTACTAAGTGCTGGATGTCTTCACGTGCTGTAGCTCATTTCTATTTCAAAGCAACTTTCAAATGATTATTTTTAGCCTCATTTAACCCAATTGGAGCCTAGTCTTCAAGTGACTGGGCTCCTGGTCTATATTGTTGTGGGGTTTTTTTGCCTCCTCCCCCAATAAAACAGGAACTAGACCCCATACTTTCTTGTGATTTGTAGATTATTTTTCATTTTTGAAAAATGGACGTAGTAGCCACCCCTTCCTTTAGATGTAGGGTCAGCAAACTTTCTCTGCAAAAGGCCAGATAATAAATATTTCTGATTCTACAAGTCATTTAGTTTGTGTCAAAACAGTGCACTCGAGACCTAGCTGGGTTGCTCAGTGGATAGAGCGTCGGCCCGAGGACTGAAGGGTCTCGGGCTCGATTCCAGTCAAGTGCAGGTACCTTGGCTGCAGGCTCAATCCTTGGCCCTGGGGGTCAAGGTTGGGGTCAGGGTCAGGGTTGGAGTCGAGGTCAGTGGGGGAGGCAACCAATTGATGTGTTTTCTCACATCCATGTTTCTCTCTCTGTCTCTCCCTCTCCTTCCCACTCTCTCTAAAAATCAATGGGAAAAATATCCTTAGGTGAGGATTAACAAAAAAACAAAACAAAACAAAGCAATGCACTCTGGCATTAGCGAGAGAAAGAGGCCCTAGATCATGTGTAAATACAGAGGTATGGTCGGTTTCCATTATGAACTAACTCTAAAATGTGAATATCAAGTCATTTTCACATGTCATTAAGTATTCCTCTTTTGACTCCCCTCCCGCCAAGTATTTAAAAATATTTTTAAAAAAAACTTTCCTAGTTTACAGGCCACATAAAAACAGGTGGCAGGCTGGGCGTGGCTCTTTGCTCTGACACCTTACTTTCTGGGCATGGCCCTGAAGCTTGCTCCACCGGAATGCAAATCTCGAGAACAGAGAGTCTCAGCGAGGACTATTTGCTGAATGGCTGAATGAATGGATGGATGGATGAATGGCTGAATGAATGAATGGATGAATGAATGGCTGGCTGGCTGGCTGGCTGGCTGGCTGGCTGGCTGGATGGGTGAATAATGGATGGATGAGTGAATGAGTGACCTTCAGCTTCACCAAGTCTTGGGAAAGGCCCCCATGCATTTCCCCATAGAACCAGCAGATGGCGGCAAAAGAACGGCGAAGCGAGGGCTAGGAGCCGGGTTGGAGCCCAGCCTTTAATTGTATTCACGTATCCTCCCTTCCCAGAGCTCTGAAAAACAGGTAGCTTGAATTCCCCCCAACCCCCACCCCAGGAAGAACCAAGAGTTAGTGTTAATCGACTGTAGTTCCCTCTTCCTGTTTGAGTTCTTTCATCTCAGGTTTCTGCTCTATCTCAGAAACCAGGATGTACCAGAAATAATGCCTTTCATGTCCAATAAAACCAGCGCAAAAATGGCCTGTGGATCACAGAATAGAGAAAAGGTGCCGTGTCCTTGGCTCCCTGGAGCAGACACAGGCTGTCACCACACACCACCAGCCTCAGCACCCACACTTTTTCTGTGATGTGCCTGTGAGCAAGCCCCAGGGCAGCGGTTCTCAACCTGTGGGTCGCGACCCCTCTGGCGGTCGAACAGCCCTTTCACAGGGGTCGCCTAAGACCATCCTGCATATCAGATATTTTCCATTACGATTCATAACAGTAGCAACATTATAGTTATGAAGTAGCTACGAAAATAATTTTATGGTTGGGTCACAACATGAGGAACTGTATTAAAGGGTCGCGGCATTAGGAAGGTTGAGAACCACTGCCCCGGGGGCAAGTTCGGAATAGAGGCTGGGGGGGAGGGGGGGAGGTGTTCCTGGGCCTGGGGGCCTGCGAGGAGGGGCGAGCCTCCGCTTCCAGCATCTTGTTTGGAATCAGTCTTGCCTTGACACCAGGAAGAATCCAACCCTGCGTAGCCAAGTGCGACCACCAGGGGTTTAGGGGCCGGACTTGGGTGGTGAGGGGCTTCCCCCGGCACATCCTGTTTTCTCCGAGAGGAGAAAGAGGGACCAGTCCCTCTCCCGGAACATTCCACCGTGTCTAGGCTGTTTCTTTATGTGCTTGTGAATTGTCGTGAGTTTGCCTGAATAAAAAGTGAAAGAAACGAGGGAAGCCTGACAGGTACGAAGACGACATTTATAAATGCAGCCACTGTACCCTCTGCCTTGCCAGGCAGGGGGTCCCTGGGCCTTCAGACTCACCCCCCACGCACACTCTGTTCTAGGCTTCGCTGGGCAGGAATGATGAAGGGAACGGCGGCGTTGAAAGAGGTGCCTGCTTTCACCGTGTTGATCTTTGCCCCGAGGAAAAGGCTCAGGGGACCCTCCGACCCCCAATGGTCCCCCTACAACACAGACACATCTGTCTTCCAAAACCCAGACCCCCGAGTCCACCAGGGGTGCCTTTAATGAAAAACCGAAGCCCGAAGATCTGAACAAAGATGGAGTCTGCCCTTCTCACCATGTCACCGGGATGTGTGTGGAGGTGGCTTTGAGGGGGTTCAGCAGCTGGGGTTACCCCGACTCGGACCCCAATAGGGGGCTCCTCCGCGGCTCCCCTCACCCTAGATCTTGAGTTGGGAGGAATGCAGCGAAAAGTCATTGTTTTATGCAAAGTGCTTTCCTTTTATGACCCGGGATCGGATCATCCAATGGGGGTGGCTCCCGCAACAGGAAATTAACACAGAATTCATTGGGGGTGATAATGACTGTTCCTAATCATTTGGTTAATAAGTTAATATCATTAATTAGTCGACTAATTAGGCAATGCCTGAGGCCTTTAGGGTCTGGAGGCTTAGATGAAAAATACGTGAAGAAACAGTGTCCTTAGAGAAGGTGAGAGAGATACAGACCAAAAGAGCTAGTGCCTAAAGCTGAATCGACCTACCAAGACAAAAGTCTCCGGGATCACCCTAAACTCCCCCCACCCCCATTTCTTTTGGTCTTCAAAGCAGTGTGGGTGGCTCTTAATTTGGTTGGGCTCACACTTGGCTGAGAACCTGAGGATAATTGGGGTGCCCCCTCTCCCCGTCTGCATATACGCGCAATAACAAACTCTTGTGTGTGATTTCTGAGAATCCACAAACTCTGGCTCTGGTCAAGAGCCCCCACCCTAGAGAATGCCCGAGAGTGGGCGCCAGGGAGAAGGCCTGGCGTGGAGCGGGGTGATGGGTGCCCTGTGGGGCAGACACGTTCTCAGCCAGGGCTCACATCTCGGCTCTGTGCCCGGGTTTGGGAGGGCTGGGGGTGGGGGCGACCGAGACAGCTGGCGCTCCCCTGGGGCTACTGCAGAAGTGAAGGGCGCCTGGTCCCGGCATAAAAAGAAAAAGAAGTTATGTCCAACATGCCGGTGCTGGGGACTGGGGTGGACTGGCCACATGCAAAAATGGCAGGAAGGAAACTCACGCGCGAGTGTCAGGTCTGTGCTGGGGTGTCCTTGACGCTTTGGGGACCTTGAAGGGGCAGGGGACCCGCCCTCCTGGTCCCCCACCCCTCGCAGGGGCAGGAGGAGCCCCAAGGCGGGGGCTGACGGGGGCCTGGGGAAGCCATCCTCTCCCCAACCCGAAACCAGAGCGCCAGGCATTAGCAGGAAACCCAAGTGGCAGGAGGATCGCATTTCAAAAGCTCAATAGACTGGCTGCCCGGCCTCGTTGGACTAGGACAGGGCCAGGGGAGCTGACGGGCAGGGACGGTACCAATGCCCTCACTAAGCTCCCATCGGCCCCATCCCAGTGGCTGCAGCCCAGCTGCGCGATCCGATCCGAGACTCACAGGCCGCCTGATTCATCCCAGCCTCCATGCAGAATGCCCCAAGTAGGGTCTTGGGAGCGGAAAAGAGGGTCCCGGACTCCCTACCGGAGCCACGCATGTGTTGTTTCACCCGGCCCAGCCTGCAGCCAGACCCTGGCCTGCGCTCTCTGGGGGCCCGGGGCCTATAACTGTGCCGGGCCGGGAACCTGGGCCAGGCTGTCACAGAACCAGGCGCCCTGTTTCTTAGGGCGGGAGCTGCACCCCCTCTCCCGCTTCTCAGCAGAACCTGTCTCCCTGGTAGCTGAGCCCTGGGCTCCCAGCTGCAGCCAAGGAGCTGAGAGAAAGAGGCCAAGCTGGTCCTGGCCCGGGCTGAGACCCCCCCACTGGCAGTCCCAGGCCTTCCCACAGCAAATGCTCGGCCTGGGGGGAGGGGGCGGGTCCCAGGCCGATGGAGAAAAGCCCAGACCCCCACAGCTCCCCGACCAGGCAGAGGGAGCACCTGGGGTCAGGGTGGTCGCCCCACCTGCCCTGGCCCACGGGCGCTGCTGAAATCCCCACTCCTTGGCGACATGCAGGAAGATACCTGGGCTCTGCTCCGGTGCCTGGCCGCAAGCATTTTTTTAAAAATAATTCTTTATTGTTGAGGCCACAGGCATTTTTAATGGGGTTTGTTCCCTTCCACCTGGGGCGTCATCTGCTTGGGAACAAAGGACCGTCCAGTTTTCGGGGCATGGGGGGGGGGGAGGGACATGGAGTGGGATGCTCGAGTAAAAGCTTCCCCTTCACACTTACCCTGCAGATGGCAGAAGAAATTAAAAGGAAAAGCTAAGGAGATACACACCCAAATCGGAACGCGCCCAAAGATTTCTCTGCACCCGGACACTGCAGGTACCTCCCCCTCCCGCTCCCCCTGAACCAGGAGCCCTGGTTACGGTGGACCCTGGAGCCCACTGCGGTTTCTCCGATCCTCTCCGGTAAGTGGCTCACTGTTCCGTGCCTCGGTTTCCTCCTGTGTAAAACAGGCGTAAACGCCGCACACGCCTGCAAGGGTTAACTGGGAGAGTTAAAGGAGACCCCTTTTGTGGGGCGCTCCACCGAGTGCCCGGCACGCGCACGTGGCCCTTCCGTGCCAGCTATTTTTATTGTTGTTATGTGTACTTTGAACGCCAACATCTGCAACATATATACGTCTTGATTATACGCATCTTGATTATAAAACAACCAAAGGCATCGACATCCGGAACTGTCTTGGGCATGAACTTCCAAATGCAAATTGGAAGAGACGTCCCCAGATGGAGCGCGCACACGGGCACGCGCGCACACGCACCCACTCCTGACACCTGTGTAGCCGGCCCCCTGAACGCACGCCCAGCGCCTACCCTCGGGGAGAGGCCACAGCGAGCCCCGGTGGCGGCTCGCGACCTCGCGTCTACACGGGCCCACAGCCACTCTCTTGGCCGGTCGCCGCGAGGTCAGACTTGGAAACCAGCGACGCAGAAAGCGCAGGGACCCGAAGCGTTCCAAGCCGCTCGCCGCCCCGAAGGCGGCGGCCTGTCTGCCGGAGGGGGGAAAGGTCACCGTGAGGGTTTTCCTTCTTGGATGGAATTGTTTTAACGGCCTCCGCGCCACAAAGAACCGGTGGGTTTCAGGACAGAGACAGAGGGAGGCTCTAGCTAGCCACACTCACACACATGCACGCGCGCGCACACACACACCCGGCTCCGGCGGGCTGGCCAGGACCGGGAGGAGGGACGCGGGGTCGTGACCCCTGCCACTGCCGGGGCGCGCCCTTCGGCCCCTGCAATTAGCGCCGGGAGGTCAGCAGGAACCCGGACGCCTCCACCCGCGGCTCCAAGCGCAGCCAAGGCGACCCTTTTTCCTCCCCCGCCGCCAGTCTCAGACGCCTGGGCGCGAGCAGGCTTGGAGCCGGCCTTCCCAAGGGGCGGGGGCCGGAGGGCGCGGGCCGGCACCCGTGTTTGTCACCTTAATCTACAAATCACCAGGTCGCTAGGCCTGCGGGCGGCAGCCCCTGACCCTCGCCCGGGCCATTGCGGACTGCTGCTCCCGCCAGCAGTGGCCTTTGTCCCTGTAGACTTGGTCAGTGGAAAACACCGAAAAGAAAACAACCACCCAGAGTTATAAAGTAATAAAGGCAGAGCATCGAGGCCAAGAGCAGCTGCATCCAGGTAGAATCCGAGTGGTGGATATTGCAGACAGGGCGTCCCTCCTCTCCATCTACCCGGCATGAGCTCAGGTTGGCCCCTGACCCCTGGGTCGGGGGAACTGCTGGCGATTTCCACCGCGAGCAGCAAAATACTTGGCGAGAAAATTAGGGGAAAGGGTCCCCTCATTGAATTTCCTTACGCTCCTTGGAAACCCAGAGGCGGGAAGGACTGGTTTTCTCATCTGAGGTCCCAGCAGGAGTGAAAGTGATATTCAGGAAAGAGATGACTGACGGCAGCTTCTCCCGAAGCTGGGGGCCGGGGCGGGGGAGCCGTGGGAGAGGAGGCGCGGGCGGGGGGTGGCGAGGATGAGAAGGGGCAGAGGGGACGTGCCCCGGTTCCGGGACCTGGGAGGCGCCGGGGTGCGGAGCCAGCCGCGGCCACCGGGGCGCATTCGTGCGCCAGACAGATAGGTGGCACTCGAAGCCTGGAAAAAGGGCGAAGGCGCCGGCTCCGAGTGGCCTCCGCGGCCGCCGCCGCCACCATAAAGCCCGCGGCGAGATTGCGACCGGCGCCAGGTGAGTATAGGCAACGAAATCCGGAGAGATTGCGAGCCATTCACCTCCCGTTCATCAGCGCCACAGAGTACTCATTAACATCACTATTACAATAAGATACAAGGAGATTAAAAAAAA
>NW_005877914.1:0-8177 GCF_000147115.1 Myotis lucifugus | reverse complement strand
TCTCCCCGACCCCAGCTATAAAGCCAGTGAGGTTCATGGCTCCCTGCCCCTCTGGCCACCCCACATGACATAGTGCCAGGCGTTTTGGCAACACCCACCCACCGGCTGTCCTGGTCCCTTCTCACACCTCCCGAATCTGACCTGGAACAAAGGGCCTCACAGCCTGGCCAGGGTGGCTCAGTGGTTGAGCATCGGCCCAGGAACCAAGAGGTCCCGGTTCAGTTCTCCCATCTGCCAGTTAAGATAAGTTCCTCCCGCCCTAACCGGTTTGGCTCAGTGGATAGAGCATCAGCCTGCGGACTGAAGGGTCCCGGGTTCGATTCCGGTCAAGGGCATGTACCTTGGTTGCAGGCACATCCCCAGTGGGAGGCGTGCAGGAAGCAGCTGATCGATGTTTCTCTCTCATCGATGTTTCTGACTCTCTATCCCTTTCCCTTCCTGTCTGTGAAAAATCAATAAAATATATTAAAAAAAAAAAAAAGATAAGTTCCTCCCCATCCACTGAGAAAAGCAGGCAAGGAGCTGAGGAATTCTGCTGTTCCCTGCTGGGAGGGAGAGGCTTTGGTGCTTTCCTTGGGTCACTTTGGACACCAGAGCAGCCGGTCAGTCAGGTTGGCCTACTTTCCAAGCCCGGGGAACTGGGAGGACCCGAGGGGGCGGGGCAGAGCGATGGACGGGGCGGCCATTCTGCTCGGAAGGCCTCTCTGTTCTGGTAACCCAGTTACCGCTCCTCCGGCCGGTCAGACGTGAAGAGGAAGGATGTGATTGCGGGGGGCGGGGGCCGGCTGGAGGGGGTCAATGGGGGGAAAAAGGGGGCATATGTAATACTTTCAACAATAAAGAATTATAAAAATACTAGAGGCCTGGTGCACGGATTCGTGCACCAGTGGGGTCCCTCGGCCGGGCCTGCGGGGATTAGGCCAAAACCAGCTCCCTCCTCTCTGGTTCTGGCTGCATCACCCGAGAACCACAGCTGCCAAGTCACCACAGCTCGGCAGCTCCTGCGTGAAGTGTCTGCCCCCTGGTGGTCACTGCACGTCATAGCTACCGGTCGGATGGTCAAACAGTCGGACGGTCGCTTAGGCTTTTATAAATATAGATATATATACTAAGGGGAAAAATGGTGCTGGGACAACTGGATATCTACAAACAAAAGCATGAAGTAGGACCCTAACATATACCATATACAAAAATTAACTCAAAATGGGCCAAAAATCTAAGTGGGGCATGTACCTTGGTTGCAGGCACATCCCCAGTAGGAGGTGTGCAGGAGGCAGCTGATCGATGTTTCTCTCTCATCGATGTTTCTGGCTCTCTATCTCTCTCCCTTCCTCTCTGTAAAAAATTAATAAAATATATATATTTTTTTAAATCAAAAATAAAAATTAACAGTCCTGGCATCTTCAAAAAATGTGATTGCAATAACAAATCTCTACAAATATTTTTTTAATCTCACTGTAAATTTCTTATGTTCTCACATCTGTCTTGATATCTTTCCTTTACATCAGAACCACCTCCTTGTCCGGCCGGCGTGGTCCAATGGTTGAGTGTCGACATACAAACCAGGAGGCCATGGTTCCATCCCAGGGTGGGGTGTGCAGGAGGCTGCCAATCAATGATTCTCTCTCATCGCTGATGTTTCTATCTCCCTCTCCCCCTCCCTTCCTCTCCGAAATCAATAAAAATATATTTTAAACAAAATAAATAAATTAAAAAAAGAAAAAGTCCATGGCGGGGGGGGGGGCGGGGGGGGGACACACTGTTGGTCTCCACACCTTGCAGAGGGGGGACAGGCACAGCGAGGCTCCCACATGGGAAGAAGACTAGGTGGTGGCAGGAAGTGACTGCGGGTTTGGTGCTTTTCTTCCCACCATCCCCTCCCCCTCCCTGACTTCCCGCTCAGGAAAACACTGTCAGAGGCATGAGGGTGACTCATGAGATCCTAGAGAATCCACGCCCCCTGAAGTCCCTCAGCTGCGGGACACGGGCAGCTGTCACATTCTGTGGCTCCTCCCACAGATCCCCCAAGCCCTCCAGCTGATTGGCTGAGGCCAATGGTCCTCTCTTCTCTCATTGGACCAGGGTCTCTATAGTGACATGTTACCATCCATGGCCAGATGATTAGTTTCAGCGACCACTGTCCCACCACCTCCCCTATGGCCTGGTGGCTCCTAAGGTTTGTTTTAATTGGATGACATTCATTTATCTTTTATATATATATATATACTAGAGGCCCGGCACACGAAATTTGTGTGTGGGTATGGTCCCTAGGCCTGGCCTGCAATCAGAGCCATCTTCCCTGGCTGCCAGCAACCGGGCCCGCCCCCTGCTGCCACCCACCCCCAGTTCCCCATTTGCCATCGAGTGATGGGAGCCTGACAGCCAGGGAGAGGGACCGAGAGGTGGTCAGTGCACCTCATACTGACTGGACTGGTCCTTCTGGTCGTTCTGCCTTTAGGGTCAATTTGCATATTACTCTTTTATTATATAGGCTATTTTTTATTGCTTTCGGAGAGGAAGGAAGAGGGAGAGAGAGAAACATCCATGATGAGAGAGAATCATGTATCGGCTGCCTCCTGCACATCCCACACTGGGGATCGAGCCTGAAATCCGGGCATGTGTCCCGACCCGGAATCGAACCGTGACCTCCTGGTTCCTAGGTCGATGCCCAACCACTGAGCCACGCCCGCCGGGCAAATTGGTTTATCTTAATGGGAAATTCAAACCATGTGCAAAAGACAGAGCTTATGAGTTTTGAGCGAGGATTGGGCTAAGGACGAGGTCGCCTGTAGCTTTTCCTGGGGAACACCCAGGGCAGCCGTCAGGACAAGCCTCTGATATTTACACCAACACACACTGGCTGCTTAGTGTAAACCCTGCCGAAGCCCAGGATGAAGGGCAGGGTCACGAGGGTGAATCACCAGGCCATCGCGCAAAACACCGTGGGCTCTGAAGTTGCATTTCTCTCCTCCGCGAAATAATGGTAATTAACTGTCAGTTCACAGTGTTTTGAAGGTTAAAAGTTCACGTATCCCAACATCACTCACTCTTTTCTTCCTAGGGATGTGTGTCGAGTAGCACGGCGGAGTGCCTGCTGCATCGCATGGCTGGAGCGGCGGTGGGAGGGGGGGAAGGACTATTAGGTATGTCCCCTGCTCTCTCATGCATTTCATCTTTTTGAATGACAAGGCATACAGCCCGGCCGGCGTGGCTCCGTGGTTGAGCATCAACCTATGAACCAGGAGGTCACGGTTCGATTCCTGGTCAGGGCACATGTCCAGAACACAGGCTAGATCCCCAGTAGGGGGCGTGCAGGAGGCAGCCGATCCATGATTCTCTCTCATCAATGTTTCTGTTTCTCTCTCTCTCTCTCTCTCTAAAATCAATAAAAACATATTTATTTTAAAAATCTGTTAGTCCTCTAATAGCTCACAATCTTCTGTGGAAGGTAAGTAGATGCCACATAAAACCTTAGATCAGCGGTTCTCAACCTCTGGGTCTCAACCCCTTTGGGGGTCGAATGACCCTTTCACAGGGGTCGCCTAAGACCATCAGAAAACACATCTATAATTACTTATTGTTCTTGTGATTCATCACTATGCTTTCATGATGTTCAATTTGTAACAATGAAAATACATCCTGCATATCAGATATTTACCTGACGATTCATCACAGTAGCAACATGACAGTGATGAAGTAGCCACGAAAATAATTTTATGGTTGGGGGTCACCACAACATGAGGAACCGTATTAAAGGGTCGCGGCATCAGGAAGGTTGAGAACCGCTGCCTTAGATGATTAAGTACCAAAGGAAGAACACACAGGATTCAGGGGGAGGAGGAGAGTGGGGGTTGCAGGTCACCCCGGGGCTAGGCCCTGGGGGCCCCCAGGATGGGAGTAGGAGCCCAGAAGGGAGATTTCCCCGATTCCCCCCCCCCCTTCAGTGACTTCTCCTCCTGGGAGAAGAAAGAAAAAAAGCACATCTCTAGAGGATCGGGCCCAGGGATCTCCGAGGACGATTGAAGCAAGCCTCCTCTCTCAGCAAAGACCCGCCTTGCAACCCTCCCCCTCCCGGCGTGCCTTCCAGGTCAGCCCTGTTTTCAAACTCTTCTAGCACATGTGTTACAAACTGTTTTCATCCGTTGGAACTTGCGACCTCACCTAGAAAGAATGTGGGTTTGTCCTGCTCCGAGGTTTCTGATGCGAGAGGCGGAGGGCGTGAGCCATGAGCGAGCCGAGCTCCGTGAGGAAGGAACCCATCTGCTGGGGGGGTGGAGGGGGGGGGCCTCGGCGAGACCTTGGGCTCCGCGTTCTGGGTGCCACGCAACAGTTTAAACCCAAAGGAAAGGGGAAAGACCAAGAAACCCAGGGGAGCACTTCCCTGCGCTGTTTGCTCAATCCACCGGCATTAGAGAGGCCATCAACATGGCATCTTGGCCCGGCCGGTGTGGCTCAGCGGTTGAGCGTCCACCTATGAACCAGGAGGTCAGGGTTTGATTCCCAGTCAGGGCACAGGCCCGGGTTGGAGGCTCTGTCTCGGGTCCTAGACACAGGTCTCCGGCAGGTTGGGTCCCCGCCCCAGGCCACCCCTCGGGGAACTGAGTTTATTCATTTGAGATAAGACCCGAAGAAGAAGCCAGTGGAGCCAAGATGGAGATCTGATTCTTAATATTGTTCCTGGACCCGTGTTCCCAGCCCCCGCTCTTGAGCATGACCCAAAGCCTTGGTCCCCTCCTCCCTCTCTCAGTGCCCCCTCCCCCTCCAGTGCAGCTCTCGACCCCACCTGGGGGTGGCCGGGGGAGCTGGGTGGACATGACCGTGAGGATCTGAGCTGAAAGAGCCCTCCTTCATCGCCTCTCTTCCCTGGCATGTTTTCCTCTGTCCTTGGACAATATTAATACTGTAACATGAGGCCCCTGACCCCCAGCTCGGTCTGAGGTTGTTGCTTTTGTTTTCATCGACTCCACGTGAGACCAGCTCAGCGAGGCTCCGAGTTCATGATCCTGGGGGCCCTGCAGGCTCGGTGGCTGATGACGACCCGTTGCCTTTCTTACCTCTCTGTGCTGAATCCCACCCAATAAACCCTCTTGTTTAAAGTTCCCAGGGATTTTGCCCGGCCGGCGTGGCTCCGTGGTTGAGTGTCCACCTATGAACCGGTGGGGCTGCCTCAGGCGTCGCTGGTAGAATTCACTGAGATGATGCAACACCCTCCAGAAGCATGAGTCCCTCTTCCCTTCGAAGGAGGAAGGACGCCATAGAAACCCCACCGCCCGCGCCAGCTCGTACGCGGCTGTCACAGAGCAGAAGGCATCTGAGGGAAGGACAGAGGAGGGGGGGAGGGGCCACGGCCACGCGGGACACAGGACTTCCCGCTCGGTGAACACAGCCTACGTCACGCATTCAAGGAACTCCAGAGCCGAGAGGGAGGGTGGAAATCGCGCTGCGTGTTACTGCGAAGAGGAAAGGGAGGCAACGTTCCCAGAACTGCGACCAAGGCCGGCCCAGGACCAAGTTCCCGGCGCCTCGGTCCCTGAATGAGGACACAGAGGCCTTGCGTCCCTTCCGTGAAGAAAGGTTTCAGTGAGCAGATTTTTTGTACATATACATTTTTATTGATTTCAGAGAGAGGAAGGGAGAGGGAGAGAGAAATAGGAGCATCAATGATAAGAGAGAATCATGGATCGGCTGCCTCCTGCACCCCCCACACTGGGGATCGAGCCGGCAACCCAGGCCTGTGCCCTGACCGGGAATCGAACCGTGACCTCCTGGTTCCTAGGTCGAAGCTCAACCACGGAGCCACGCCGGCCGGGCCACACCGCGGTCTTTCCACGGCATTTGCAGGGTTAGCCAAGCTGTTCGTGCGTTCCGTCTCCCGCGTGTTTTTTATCAGCCACTGCCCTTGCACAGGCTCCCATTTTGAGTTGTAGGATGCGGGGCGGCCTCTGTGTGAATAGTTCTTGTGGGCTCTGGCCCGGGGCTGCTGGTGGGACATCCTTGGGGGGTGCTGGCTCTGGGAGCCCCGGCTTTGATGTGAGGGCTGGGGGTGGGGCACCGGCTGGCGTCCTTTACACATGACCCTACCCCCCTGGGGCCCAGCATCCTACACACATGAAGGCACAGGAGGTGGGGACACAGGGCCTCACGTAGGGCAGACCTGGCCTGCGGGTGGGCGTGGAGACGGGCCAGGGGCTCCCGTGTCGCAGCCTGCGGACCAGGAGGCAGTCGAGGTGGTGGGCTTGTCCATCCGGCCTCCTGCAGGCTGGCTGCCCCCCTTTTTCCACATTTGGCTGCTGACACTGGGTTTACGGGGCACGTGGCAGGAAGCCCACAATTGCCGCTGACGGAAACCAGAGGCCCGGCCTGCACGGGCCTGACAAGGGGCGGGGCGGGCCCTTCTGGGACCACGGCCATGCGGGACACAGGACTTCCCGCTCGGTGAACACAGCCTACGTCACGCATTCAAGGAACTCCAGAGCCGAGAGGGAGGGTGGAAATCGCACTGCCTGTTACTGCGAAGAGGAAAGGGAGGCAACGTTCCCAGAACTGCGACCAAGGCCGGCCCAGGACCGAGTTCCCGGCGCCTCGGTCCCTGAATGAGGACACATTCCGTGAAGAAAGCAAGACCCTGGTCAAGGTCACAGTACAGATGCAGATAAAGGGCAGGCATTTTTATACCTCGTTTCTTCTCTGATTTCATTGAAAAGAAAACCGCCCGGAGCGATGATTATAAGATTGTGTTGAAAGCCTGGCCGGCGTGGCTCAGTGCTTGAGCATCGACCTCCGAACCAAGAGGTCACGGTTCGATTCCCGGTCAGGGCACTTGCCCAGGTAGCAGGCTCGACCCCCAGTGTGGGGCGTGCAGGAGGCAGCCCATCAGTGATTCTCTGTCATCATGGATATTTCTATCTCCCTCTCTCCCTCTTCCTTCTTCTCTGAAAACATAAAAATAATTTTTTTTAAGTGACTGCCGCCTAGCTGGTTTGGCTCAGTGGATAGAGCATCAGCCTGTGGACTGAAGGGTCCTGGGTTCAATTCCCGGTCAGGGCACATGCCCGGGTTGAGGGCTTGATCCCCAGTGTGGGGCGTGCAGGAGGCAGCCGATCCATGATTCTCTCTCATCATTGATGTTTCTCTCTCTATCTCTCCCTCTCCCTTCCTCTCTGAAATCAATAAAAATAATATTTTTTAAAAGTGGCTGCCATGATTTCAGGGGGCCTTGACTGTTTGTAAAGCATAGCACCTGGCACACAGTAAGTCCGTGCGGATAAATGAAGGAGTAAGTGATTGAAACGTTCGGAGCCCCTGCTGCCGGCCCCCAGCGCGGTCCCGAGAGCGCACATCTGCTCCGGCTCCGCGGAGAGCAGCCCCGCGGGAGAGGGGTGATGGCGATGACTCCGAGATGCGGTGATGGGAACCAGATGTGCGGGCGGCGGGCCTGCTCGCCGTCCCCGGGCTCCGTGGCTGAGACCCCCCTTATCGGTGAGCACAGCCTCAGGAGCCGGCTCGGGTCCTGGCTCCGCAGCTCATTTTCCAAGAACTGACGCGCGAACATGAGGCTGACTTAACGCTCTGGCCTCCGCTCAAGACCAGCTCTCCCTGCTCCCTCCCCAGCGCAGTCGCCTTCCCCGGGCGATTCCTCCCGTGGCTTTTCCGTGGCGTCTTTACCCGGACGGAGCTCCTCTCCTGGGACAGGAGCTGGAACAAGGACAAGTAGAAAGTGGGCCGGGAAGGAACGCCGATGTCTGTGGGGGACGTGGGAGCCTCGTTTGCCTTTCCCTGTGGTTCCCACATCCACGCGGGACTCTACGTAGCCAGCAGAGAAGGCTAAGCCGCTGTCACACAGGTGCCCCGGCCGGCGTGGCTCAGTGCTTGAGTGTCGACCTCTGAACCAGGAGGTCACGGTTCGATTCCCGCTCAGGGCACATGTCCAGGTTTTGGGCTCCATCCCTAGTGTGGGGCGTGCAGGAGGCAACCGATCCATGATTCCCTCTCATCATGGATGCTTCTATCTCTCTCTCCCTCTCTGAAATCAGTAAAAATATATATTTACTTAAAAAGACATCAAAGGAAAAGACAGGGGCGGGCTCCATCCATCCGCACGACACGCCAAGTTCAAAGGCTGCTGCCCGGCCGTGGGCTGGGGGGGAAACAGCAGCCCTGTGCTTTGGGGGGATGGG
>NW_005877913.1:0-8178 GCF_000147115.1 Myotis lucifugus | reverse complement strand
TGATCAGGAAATCCGAAGGCAAAGAGGTGTGGAGAGGAGGAAAGTAGAAGCCAGAAGCAGATGCAGTCCTCCTCTAAGATCATTTCAGCACCCCAAATGAGATCAGTTCCACCAAGGGAACACCACATTTGCTTTCGCCTCATTGAAAAGGACAGAGGCTCGGGACATGGCTGGGACAGGTGGGTATGGGCAAGGAGAGAAATCTGGGATCCACGGGGAGACTGCCGGTTTTAGGTGGGAAGCTTCTGTGAGGTACATGCAGCATGCTTGCCTGAGAGCGCGGGGCAGCCTGCTGAGGCTCTGTACTCACTATTTGGCAGAGTCTGAGAGCTGGTACTCCCTCCTCCTGTCGTAACACTCCTGGATTCCTGGGTCCAGCCAGAGCTGCTTGATGGCCTGCACCTGGTCCTCGGAGAGCGCAGAGACCCTGTCTACTTCCACTTCTCTGATTAGCTGGGCATTTTCCTACTCGAGGGAAAGAGACCTTTTATTAAGCAAAGGAAAGGAAGCCAACCCACTGGGCACAAGACTTGCCCTGCTTTGTGGATCAGGGACATCTCCCTAGGTGCTAGGGTGGGGTAGGTGCCCTCTGCGGGGCCCTCTTGTTGTCATGCCGCTCAGCCGCACAGTGAGGGGAGCTGATGTGCCTGCCTCACTCAGTGGAGGGAGCCACACACCCAACACCTTTGGCTTTCAGTCCCAGCCGTACTTGGAGGCCAGTTATACCAGTTCCGTATAGAGAAACACTGACCAACTGAGCATCATGGGACTAACAACTTGACTGTCTCTTTAGCATGCTACTTATTTGAATATCTGCACAGCCAATTTAAAAATAACCATTGTCATTGTTGGTGGTGTACCAAGGGTGGGGTAGAAGAAATGGGTGGAAGCAACAAAAGAGTGTATTCTTTTGAGAACTGAAAAATAATAACACCAACTTATCATCAATCTACTCTCTTTTTCCTCCTCTTTAAACATTTTTTTAATTGACCTTATTTTTCAGAGCAGTTTTAGGTTTATAGCAAAACTAGGTGGAAAGTAAAGAGAGTTCTGATGGAGTCTGCCTTTTTTTTTAATCCTCATCCAAAGATGTTTTTATTGATTTTAGGGGTGCGGGGATAGAGAGAAACATCGATTGGTTGCCTCCTATACATGCCCAACCAGGGATCAAACCCAAGACCTAGGTATGTGCCCTGACTGGGAATCAAACCTGCAACCTTTTGGTGTATGGGGTGATGCTCCAACCAACTGAACCACTTCTCCAGGGCAAGTCTGCTTTTTATTATCATGTGTCACTGGGAGAAGCACTCAGACAAAAACCCCCACCCCAGGCCACTGATTGCTATACCGTTATTATGTATATAATTACCATCATTATTAAAGAGTCATTGCTCTAATGCTATTGCCCTATTATTTCAGTAATTCATTATTACTGCAATTATTACTATTACAGAAGTTACCATGTATTGCCCACTTACCATGTGCCAAGGGTTCTACATACATTATCTCATTTAACCAATGGAAGGCTAGCACAAGACCAGAAATCTTTCCAAATTTCAGCAAATGAAAATGATAAGACGGTTGGCCTGCCCTCACATGTCCACGTGCTGGTCCCGGAGACTCAGCATCCCATCCTCGGCTGCAGGTTGCAGCAGACCAGAGAATTCTGCCGAGAGAGACGGGAGCCAGCCCCTTCTTCACTCTCCCATCCTGCAGAGTCTCCCAGCAATTACATCACGCAGAGCTGGCTATTCACTGGCAGCTGTGAGTCAGCAGAGCATCTGTTTGGCAGCTGTGATCTCCTGGAGTATATATGGTACCCCCGGAAAGGGTGCTCTTATCTTGCATTGCTCATTCTCATTACTAGTCCAACAGGAAGCCAGAGAACAGGGAGCTCTAGAGTCACCTGCTCAGGCACGACCGAGGCTGTGATGAAATCAACATGACTGCGCCACATCCATCACAGGAGCGGGAATAACTCTCGGCTCGACTGCGGGATGCTCGGGCAGGCAGGGTCTCCAACAAGGTCACAGCAGGATGGCGCAGTGGGACGTGCCGGGTGGGGCATCAGGACCCTGGGTTCTAAGTTGTGCAGTTGGACCTTTAAGGACCCCAACAAGTCATATGCCTCAGTGTCCTCATCTGTAAAAGGAGCCAGTGATTTTCAGGGGAACCTGATTTATAAAGTATCACCCAAACGTAAGTAGAATTAACCTTAGTATTAGAGCGGATGCCTAATAAATATTTCTTGTCTGCCAAACAGATCACATTGATAGCCCTGAAACCACTACTTCTAACTCCACCCACTGGCACATTTGGCATCATCTGCCCTGTTCTCAGCCAGAGAGAATGACAAATGGAGAACCTGGGCAGCGTTTATATGGAGCAGAGGGCTGTCTCCTACTTCCTCCCTCCGCTCTCCACCTCCCACTTCCCAAAAGGATCAGGTGGTCTCGTCTCACCCTCTAAAGGTCCAGTATCTGTGCTTAGCTCTGCCCTCTAAATTTAAAGTGTCTGTTTTCTTCTCTCTCTTCATGACCAGTCAGGAAATGCCACGAGGGCAGAGTCAAAGTGCGATCGAGCCTTATCTCCCAGAACCTAGGACAGTGTCTGACAAAGGACAGGTGCCCTCTATTGATGTAGGCGTCCAATAAGCATTTGTGGCGTTCATAAAAACATATCCAACAGACAAAATCACAAGGTAACAATAGCAGAAGGATGCTAGGGCAGGACGGAAGCCTCTGCCGGTCACAGTTGGGAGCTGGGGGACAGGGAGTCAGAGGGCAGGAAAGTCTCAGAGGAGGAAATGCTCTTGGCCAATGTCTCTCACTCTGTTAACTGCTAAGAGGCAGCACTGTGAGAATCATCAGGGATGTTACAAATACATCTACCTCTTCTCACACAATGTAGGATTGTGAAGTGTAAGTGTAAGTAACATTCGTCTCTTTTAGAAACAAACTTCAGTCACTCAGGAAGCCTGGCTAATGGAGGGGCAGAAAACCCCTAGCACACCAGACTGCATATGTAGCATGAGTGATAAATCGCCTTTTATTGTGTTGAGTAAACTGAACTTCAGGGGCAGCTTATTACTGCAGCATAACCTACTCTATCCTGACAGACACATGTTGCAGTGGATAAACCCGGCATCTCGCTCTTCAGTAGAGAGAAAAAGTGCATCACAGTGACATATCAAAGAGGAACGCAGGCTTCCACAGAGGCTGCTGCAGGACGGAATCTGGGAAAAGACCTAGACCTGAGCTTTCAGGTAACCAGGGAGCTCAGCCAGGAGAAGAAAACATTCTGTCTGTTCTGCTAAGTGACAGGACTTTAGGGGAAATCTGGCCGGAAGGAAGAGGAGAACTCAGTGTCCTTAGAAACCCAACAATCGGACTTGGGTTTGGAACAGACTGAACTCAGAGGGCCCAGAAGTATTCCAAGTTTGGAGATCTCCTCCTGGTTAGCTCTCCCACCTGTCAAGATAATTTTTTAAAAACTTCTGATTTTGAAATAATTTGATTGCAAAAAATGTGGGGGAAATGGTACAAGAGTTGCTCTATGACCTATGCCTTTCAAGATTGCCCAAATAATGGTTTACTACCTTGCTTTACCATTCACCCCCTTTCCCTCCAAGTGTGTGTGCACACACGAGCACACATACACTTTTTTTCCTGGAATATATGAGGGGAAGTTGCAGACATAATGCCTCTTTAAAGACTTCAGTGGTGTTTTTCTACAAAAACAAGATTTGCTTGTATAACCACAGTATAATGATAAAAATCAGGAAATTAACATAGATTGTATAGATACAATACTGTAATCTAACCTTTAGACCCTATTCAAACTTTTTCCGTTGTCCCATTAATGTTATTTCTCTGCCCAGCCTAGGGTCACAGTGCATTTAGTTGTCTCTTTAGTTTCCACTGACCTGGAAGGTTCGGCAGTCAAAGAGGTCATTTTTGCCACTCTGACCAAGAGGCTTTCCAGAGCTAGATTTTATTCAGTATAGAAATATACACCGTATGATTATGGCAAAAAAATAGATAAGTAAGTAGGTAAGTAAGTAAATAGAATATAATAGAATAAGAATGGCCTGACCTGGAATGTTATTTAATCATAGGTCATCATGAGGATGATGGACAGAGAGAGACGGCCATAGCCCAGACTCTTAGAATATTCCAGGGGTATCTACCATGAAGGGAAGAGATGAACAAGGAAAAGAGTGGCCTGTTCTTTAAATAAATTGTATTGAAATAGGAGAAGAATGACTTTTGTACAACAGGCCCTCGAATAATGTCGTTTCATTAAACATATTATTGTAATGTTGGTGAGATGCCATAGGAAGGAACTCTGGTTTATATCAATTAGCTGGTGGAAGCCCTGGTTTTATGAAGTGTACTTTCACTTAAAGTTGCAGAGCTTAGCTACAACATTAAGTGAGGACTTACCATACATTGTTAACAATGTCTGTGGTTACAAAGCATGGGGTTGTGCGCATATTCCCTCTGGCTTGGCTAGAGAGTTCCCCAGACAGGAACATGGGCATTTTGATGGGCCTGTTCTAACTTGACAAGGCACCCCCCTTAAAAAGCAGGGTCCCTTAGAAATTTGGGAACAGTGTGTGCCATTTAAGACTGGGAAGACGGGGAGAAGAGTTGAAGAGGATCAGGTTTAGGGAAGTGTGACTGGGGCAGGGGACATGCTGAATCTGCGGCCACCAACATCTAAGTGAAGATAGATGTCCAGGACATGGGTGGGTAAAATGGTCTGTAGTTCATGGGGAAGTCCTAGGCTAGAGGAGCACATTGAATTGAAATCGGAAAACAGTGTGGAGGGTCCTCAAAAAACTAAACATGGAACTGCCACTTGACCCAGCCATCCCACTTCTAGGAATATATCCTAAGAAACCCAAACACCAATCAGAAAGAATGTATGCACTCCTATGTTCGTAGCAGCACAATTTACAATAGCTAAAATCTGGAAGCAGCCCAAGTGCCCATCAGCAGACGAGTGGATAAAAAGGCTCTGGTACATTTACAACATGGAATACTCTGCGGCTGTGACAAAGAAGGATCTCTTACCCTTTGAGACAACATGGAGGGACCTGGAGACTATTATGCTGAGCAAAATAAGCCAGTCAGAGAAAGAAAAGTATCATATGATCTCACTCATATGTAGAATCTAATGAACAAAATAAACTGATAAAAAAATCCAGAAACATGGAAGCATAGAACACACTATTGAATGTCAGAGGGAAGGTGGGGGGTGTGGATGGGTGGGAAGAGATCAACCAAAGAACTTGTATGTATGTATGTATGTATGTATGTATGACACACAAAAGGGTGGTAAGGGCCCGGGGAGGGGTGGAAGTAGGGAGGAGGGAGTCCATGTGGAAGAAAAAGGGGACATCTGTAATACTTTCAACAAAGTTAAATTAAAAAAAAAAAAAGAAATTGCCTAAAAAAAGAAACTCATTCATTTCATTGAAAAATCACAAAGGAGTAAATATGACAGGAACAGATTCAGCAGCTACAACAGAAACATGACAGGTTTCTCAAACTCTGAGCTCATATCTGGCTTTTCCTCTTCTCCTGTCTCAAACAGAACCACCACTTCTGCTGCTCCGAAGGAAGAACACGGAAAACAGATGTCCTACATGTGTGTTTGGCTTGGAATTCCCAGGGTGACAGTGAAAAGAGCTGGACACGAAGTGGTGCCTTGCTGGTTTCACATGTGGCCCGTGGCTGCCTGGGTGACAGCCCCAGTGCAGCCCAGCGAGCCCCTCTGGCTGGAACCCAGAGCCCAGCGGGCGGCCCAGTGCTCCACCAGATTCTCCCTGGGAAAGCACCCCCTACCTTTCCCCCACACACACCATCAGCTGCCCAGGACTGCAGGGTAAGAGCTTTCTCTCCGACTGCCTTTCTCACTGACTAGGGCAGTGATGGCGAACCTATGACACGCGTGTCAGAGGTGACAGGCGAACTCATTTTTTGGGTTGATTTTTCTTTGTTAAATGGCATTTAAATATATAAAATAAATATCAAAAATATAAGTCTTTGTTTTACTATGGTTGCAAATATCAAAAAAATTCTGTATGTGACACGGCACCAGAGTTAAGTTAGGGTTTTTCAAAATGCTGACACGCCGAGCTCAAAAGGTTCGCCATCACTGGACTAGGGTGTGAGGGTTAGTGTGGTTCATATACAAGTTTTTAAAAAGCCACTCATCTCTGGTCTCCTCATT
This sequence comes from Myotis lucifugus, assembly GCF_000147115.1. Lineage (NCBI taxonomy): Eukaryota > Metazoa > Chordata > Mammalia > Chiroptera > Vespertilionidae > Myotis > Myotis lucifugus. Next base: position 1,938 of record NW_005877913.1, on the reverse strand, counting down.
TCTGGTTCCCCACCCCCTGCTCCTACCTTCCCAGGTCCCAGTTTCTCAGACCTTAATTGCAGTACCACTTCCTACACACACACCTTCCAGGAGTGGGAGCACCACAACTCCTCACCCCCTTCTCCCCAGTCAAAACCCATGGTCCTCCCAGCAGGTGGGAACAGCTCTGAGCTCTTCTTAGATTTTAGTTTCTTGCCTTTATCCATATCTGAGCCCGAACGCGGTGTTGTTATTAGAGAGGATAAGCTAATAACCCCAGAATTTCAGTGCTGTAACAACACACACAGGGTGTGTTACACTCTTCGGTCCAATATGAGTCAAGGGTGGGGGTGGGGAGCACTCTGCTCCACACAGTTATCCAGACACCCCTCCCCCCATCAAGTGTCCTGCCACTTCCTGGGGCCCTGGATCCCCTGCTGGTAGGTGAGGGAGGAGCGGACGGCAGTGGGCTGCAATCGCAAGTTCCGAGGAAGGATGAGTGAATTATACCGAGTCGTGTATGTAAGAGATTGTCCCCATCAAAGTACAAGGAACACACAGCACAGAACCTCAAAGGACCAGGGGCTGTTTCTGCTCCTGGGACCCAGGGTCAAGGCTCTTCTGGGTCAGCCCTAAAAATCACTAACACAACTAATGTGTCAGCCATCTCTCTCCGGCGTCTGATCTCACCTCAAAACAACTGGAAGATAGCATCTCAGACTGTCATCCCCCCACATCCTTTCCCTTTCTCATCCCAGTTCATCTGTAACCCCAAAGGCTCTGGACCTCACGTCATTCCATCGCGGATGGAACAAACCAATCAATACACTGACCGCAAAGGCACTCAGCCACTCTTCCACGCAATTGCATGCGGCTCTCTGCAGTAACCGGGGAGTAAGGAGACCCGCTGGGATTGGCACAGCGAGTCTCTCCTCAAGCCTTTCAGAGTTGTACATTTAACCAAGCTTCCTACTTCCGGTCAAAAATCCCTATCACGCCATCAGCTGAGTCCATCTAGGAGGCGGGTACTGGGCATGGTTTCTCACAAGTCCCCGGGGCCTAAGAGGACAGGTTGTGTGCTTACTACTTGCTAGGTCACGCTGGGCCCCAGGGGGCTGGGCATAAATCATCCGTGGGGCCTGACTGAAGAGGGTGACAGTCCAGAAACACACCAGGGCACACCTGACAGCAACACTGTTTGCCCAGGACCCTCGAAATGTCCTGGTCCTGCCTGTCAAGCGACAGTCTCGCAGGTGCAGGCGTCCCCAAAGTCACCTGTTCATCGGGCAAGCGAAGCATCTGAGTTTCCTTTTAAGAGGCCACGAAGGTTATCTGCACCCCAGACCCTGGCAGAGGATTTATCAGGGACCTCTCCGCTGCCTGACTGATCAAACGTTGAAACAAAGGACTTTGATGGGTGTTTTCCCTGAAGCACACAGCCCAGCCAGGCCTCCTCCGCATTTCCCAGAGTGCTAGACTATATAGCACACGACTCAACCAAATGTAAGCAGACTGAAAAAAACCATCTCTGTCTAAATAAATTTAGGACAAGGTCTGAAACAGTCCCCCAAGTATTTTTTTTTTAACTGTAGGGCTTCGCAGGTGTGTGTGTGTGTGTGTGTGTGTGTGTGTGTGTGTGTGTGTAAGACATGCACCACGAGGGGCAGGGATCTTAGCCCCTTTTCTTTGTCGATGAACCCCAAGGACCTAGAATGGTAGCTGGCACACCGGTACGAATAACTGAAGAAATAAATAAATGACACATGAAAATCTTTACATTTAGTCAATAAGGGTAAAATATAGTAAATCAAGATACATCAGTTCATGAAAAGGTGTAAGTGTGCAGACCAATTCTTAAACCATCCGATCACTTACAGTGAGAATACGCAGATGCGTGACAGCAAATACACTCTAGAGCTACCACAGGACTCCCTCAGTAACGCAGCATTTAGTGAGAAC
>NW_005877912.1:0-8179 GCF_000147115.1 Myotis lucifugus | reverse complement strand
AATACCTTAACCAATAAAGAAATTAAAAAAAATAAAAATAAAAAATCAATCAAGACATTTTTTTTTTAAAGAATAGGGTCCAACATCTCTCTCAATGCACAGACCTGCAACCTACCTTCATAAGCACTGGGACCTATCCAGGTGGCCCCAAACCTGGCTGACCATTCTTTGCAGCCTGCAAAGCAGGGGATTCCTCTGTCTTCTCTCAGACAGATTCAGGAGGTCTAGGCTGAGTTGATTCTGGAGTAGCCCGTGCCTGGACTGGCATTTAGGAATAGCTTGGTGGTTGTATAGCCTTAGTTCTTGAATAAAAGCTCATGGAATGATTTGGAATTAGCCAACCCCAAAAATGGTGAGAAGAAACCCAAAAGAGAGCAGGCCTTTCCTGAGGAACGTACCTGTCTGTGAAGACTGCAGGTTGGGAGTTGTGTGGGTAAGTGTAAGGGAAACCAGAGCACTTTAGTTTTAATTCTACAAAGATCACTGATAGAAAGTGGAAAGTGGCCCCCTGTCCATCTATCAATGGATCCATTCATTTATCAAATGTTTATTGAGCAGCTGGCACATGAGGTACTGCGAAAACTGCTGGGGATTTAGAGAGAGACGTCTCTTCCCTCAAGGGGTTCCTAGGCAAGGAGGGAGCAGCTAGATGAACTGGGCCACATTCTCATGGCGTCCGAGCCAATTTGGGGGAAAGCCACAAAGGAGGCTTCACGCTAGAGAGGATTTTTGATCAGAATCCTAATGACTTAGGGGTAACTTGCCAACCAGGGAAAGAAAATATCTTAATCTGGAATGATTGAGTTGCAAGAAACAGAGACAGCCTCAAAGTGGCTAAAACGAAGTGAAGTACGCAGGAAGAACACATCTCTGGGGAGGCCAGTACCATAAATCTCATGAAGGGCAGAGTCTGGAAAGTTGAGAATACAAATCACTGCCTTGTTTCCTTTTAGCCCTGTGGTCTTTCGTTTCTCTTTGCGTGTTTAATTTCTTAGATGAACTTGGTACATGATGAAAAATGGCCACCTTCCACACCTTTGCGTATGGCCTTCTTGTTCCACTTCCCAATAACAGTTAACCACACAGAACAGCGAGCAATATCTTGTCTTCTAAATAACATCAGGTCCAGTTAAAGTCAGTGTGTGTGTGTGTGTGTGTGTGTGTGTGTGTGTGTGTGTGTGTGTGTTGAAGGTGGTTGTGGGGAGCTAAAACTGTTAACAGACTGAAGAAAAGGCAGAAGGGATGAGTGTGCAGGGAGAGCGGGTGGCCAGCAGAGTGGAGGAGGAAGAGGAGGACTGGAGTCATAAAGTGAGGAGTTAGGGAGTCTAGGGTACCGAGGAGGGAGGGAGGTTGTAGATGGAACTTGGAGTTTGGGGGTCCAGCGTGCGGTGGGGTTGGTATTTAACTTCCCCATTCCCACCATTGCTTATTCTGCTGCTGCAGTTCCACCAGAAAGGGTACTTTCTTTTCATTTGGTAGAAAAATAGATTGTATCTCCACATCACCTTTAAGCACAAAATCACTGGGTCTGATTCCTGTCTCTATGATTCTGCCTGCCATTTCCCTTCTAAATGGGAACCGTATCTAACCATCCATAGGAAGCAGCCTAAGTAGGAAGGAGGGGCTTCTAGGACAGGTGTGCAGGGGCTGTTCTATGCCTTCTATGTTGTTTGCTGAAAAAAAGGGGGATAGGGGAGGGGCTCTGTGGGAGTGTGGAGGAAGCATAGTCCATGACATATAAAGAAATGGTCTGGAAAACAGGGAGTGATAGATAGAGATCCTCTTAAACTACCTTGTCACCTATGGGTCATAAACAAACTGTCCCAGTGCATTAACTCAGTGAGATAGGAGAGGATGATGGGCTCAAGGAAATGTCTGGGGCTGGAAAGCCTGTCTTTGGCGCAGTGCTCATCTTTACCCAGGCCACTTTGGGTACCCACTGCCCTAACCCCCTTCCTTCTGCGGGGATTCTTATCCATGTCTTGGCTCGTGGCGTGCGTATGCTATGACTCCCTTCTACGATTCCAATATCAGAGAGTGTAGGAGGATTTATAGAATGACTAGCCCTTGTCCATCCTTTTCTCCCTCCTACCCTACTCCTCCTGGGCCACAATTCTTAACCTTACATACCTACTAGCTGTGTGACCTTGGGTACATGACATACCTTCTCTATGCCTCAGTTTCTCACCTACAAAATGTCACTAGTAATAGAACTACTTCATAAGTTTATTATCAAAATTAAATGAAGTGATTCATGTAAAGTGACTGGCATTATGCCTTCACATAGTAAAAATTCAGTAAATGTTAGCTGTCATAATCACAGTGCATCATAGCCCGCTGGTTTGATTGTCCCCTTCCTGAACAGTGAGCTCCCTAAAGACTTACTCTGTAAAGTGATGGGCACATTGAAGGAACTCAGTAAAATGTACCGGTATTGATTGTGATTATTACTATTGTTGAAGAGGGTGGGAAACTTGCCTTTCTCATCTGAATCTCGCCAGCTCATGGCACAGGTCCTAACATCCAGAGTCTTCTCAGTGGGATTTTCGTTAAAAGAATGAATTGAATAGTTGGATCTCTGTTCTTTTCAAAATAGCATGGAAGTAAATGCTTGGATTATTGTGATGTTTCTAGATGTTTTCCTTTCAGAGCATGTGACATTCTTGTGAGCATTCTCAGCAATGGCAGGTCTTCATTCATCACTTAATCCTGGGGTTTTCAAGCTGGAAGGAATGTTAGAGGTCAATTAATCCAACCACTTGGCCTTACGTAGAGCAATTGGCACCTGAGATATTAGGTAGTGTGACTGAGGCCACACAGCTGGTCAGTAACAAAGCCAGGGACATGGGTTTTATAGTTAAGTCGGGAGGCAAAATGGGTGAATCAGCTGAAAAATATTTGTTTGTTCAAAAGTGAGGTAAGAGTGAAAATAAACTAGACTTGCTTATCTCATGAGAGTCCCCAGCATGCTGGGATGTCGTTACTGGCATGAGCTGGCTTTGAAGGGCGGTGTCCAGACCAGCTCCACGCCCTCCCTAACAGCTCTCAGGATGTTCACCCCTGGCCGGGTCACAGGGTTTTCATTAAAAACTCCTGTTGAGTGAGGCTGCAGGCCTGGAGAGCCTGAGCATCTCACCTGCCCTCAGCTCACATTGCTTCCGGGCCTCTGCCTGGCGCTCTGCCCGCCCCTTCTAATGTGATGCTTCAGAAAATGATTTCAATGATTCTTTTCTCATTTCTCCCAAGATTGGTACATAACTGGTCCGTTCTAGATGTGCAGGAGAGGCTAATTCAGTACACACAATGGGTGCCTGAGGCATTAGGGTTCAATCCTCTCGCCGGACCCGGGAAGGAGGCCAGGTGGTTGTTCCTGAGTCAGCCTCACTGCACCAAAGACGCAGGCCTACCCTGTCCCTGGCCACACCCCTCACCCCGGCCTCATTGGAATGTTCGGTCAAGACAAAGCTCTTGTCTGAATAAGCTCTGATATATTTGTTAAAAAGCAAAAGAGAGTTTTCTTTTAGTCAAGTTAATATCAAGACAGACATCTACCGAAGTGAAAATTCCATGGGGAAGCCACAAACTAATCGTGTTGGGAGGCAGTTAAAGCAGCTGTTATAGATTAAGTAATCTTTCCCTCTTGTGGAAGTGAAAAGGTCCTTCGTTTCACTAGAAGATTCAGGACAGCACCTTGGAATTGTGTCCTCACTTCCTAGGGCAGTGGTTCTCAACCTTCCTAATGCCACGACCCTTTAATACAGTTCCTCATGTTGTGGTGACCCCCAATTTCATTGTTACAAATTGAACATAATTAAAGCATAGTGATTAATCACAAAAACAGTATGTAATTATATATGTGTTTTCTGATGGACTTAGGCGACCCCTGTGAAAGGGTCGTTCGACCCCCAAAGGGGTCGCGACCCACAGGTTGAGAACCGCTGCCCTAGGGTCTCCTTAAACACTACTGCAGATCTCCACCCCAGGATCCGATGGCCCTTGTCTCCCAGAGTTCAGCAAGATGGAAGGAAAACAATGACCTGCAAAATCTTTCTCCAGGGAGAGTGCCTTCCTGGGAGCCAGGAGCTCAGGTTTCCCCGGGAGGTGCTTGCTGAGGAATGGTTTCAGGGAGCCTGCAGGTATAGCTCTGTAACTCCAGGAAGCATTTGCTAAAGACTTTGCCAGACAAGTGGAAGAAATATGGCTCTAAAAATGACTGTTCCCTTTTGAACAAGAAAATCCCACATTTTTGTGGAGGGAGTAATGCACTGTAGTGGCAGCAGACAGATGTGTTTCCAAAAATAGATTGTAAGGCAACACTTGTGAGGCTGTTGAGAACCTCGCCGGTTCTGTGAATGCTTTCTCCAGAATCGCTGAACTAAGCTCAAGCACCAATTGACCTTAAAAAGGCTTGAGCTACATACATACATGTTGCCTCCTAGTCTATGAAATCATTATTGTAAAAGGTCAAATATCTTCCTATATTTGGAGAGAGGAGTGACAATAAATTTTCCTGTAAGAGCTTTTAATACAAAACTGAACCAAATGCAGCATTGGATCCTGATTTAAACAAACTGACTATAAGCAGATATTTGGGGGCCAATCAGAAGAATTTAAATATGGATTGAGTGTTAGATGATACTTAAGAAATTATTGTTACTTTTGTGAAGTAATAGTATTTGGTTATGTAATTAAATATCATTTTTAAAAAGATTCATACTGAAGTAGTTAAAGGCAAATATGATGTCTGGAATTTATTTTAAAGAGTTTATCAAATATATATATAACAGATGATGCCACAAGGGCTAATTGTCAATTATTAATATGGGTAATTATTATGTTGGGGTTTATTATAATATTCTCTTGATTGATTTATGCTGTGTTTTTTAAAAAGCCTCACCCAAAGATATGTTTTCATTGACCTTTTAGAGCAGTGGTTCTCAACCTTCTGGCCCTTTAAATACAGTTCCTCATGTTGTGACCCAACCATAAAATTATTTTCGTTGGTATTTCATAACTGTAATGTTGCTACTGTTATGAATCGTAATGTAAATATCTGATATGCAGGATGGTCTTAGGCAACCCCTGTGAAAGGGTCGTTCGACCACCAAAGGGGTCGCGACCCACAGGTTGAGAACCGCTGTTTTTGAGAGAGAAGAAGAGCCAGAGAAAGAAAGAAAGAGAGAAACATTGACCTGTTGCCTCCCATACACGAACCTACAACCTTTTTGGTGTAAGGGATGATACTCCAACCAACGGAATCAACTGGCCGGGATGATTTATAATGTTTAAAATATTTTCTAACAAAGTATGCTAACAATAAAAATAAATACAAATTTTAAAAGAAAGACTCAGATACTACAAACAGGTCACTTCTCACAAAAGAAATAGAGGCATTTTGTAAATGGACATAATAATGAATGTGAAATAGTTCATTTACAAACCTAGTACAAAGCAAATTTAGTTTTTCAATAACTTTCTCAATTCATGATCAGATACAATAATGGTATTTAACACAGGAGCCTCACCGTGATAAAGAAATTAGAAGGTTAAAATAATGTAAAATGTTTCATTTACATTATCCCAGAATGAAGTTTAAAAAAATTTTTTAAAGTCTAAATGTATGGTGCCATGTGGGTACTAGAAATATCAGGGGAATACTTTATGAAGTATATGATTGTCTAACCACTATGCTGTACACATGAGACTAGTACAAAATAATATTGAAAGTAAACTATAATTGAAAAAAGTCAGACTTTTTAAAAATATATCTTTGATAATTTATAATAAAAGTTGTTATCCATATAAATGACTGTAACGTTAATATGTTTAGTGTTGGTTGATTTTATTAAATATGAGTTAAAAATATACAGGTTCTTTACATTACATAGAAAAGTAAATTCAAATTGCATAAACCCCACCCATCAGGAGCGAGGTTGTTTACTTGTGCCTAACTGGGTAACAAGAGGATCTCACAGAACTGTGTGTAATCACTTGGGTTCCCACGTGGTTTAGTGGTCTCTGAGGATGCCGCTGGTGGACGATGCTTCCTCAGGACCGACTTCACATTGTCAGCAGGACTTCACATAAACTTATCAGCAGTGGGATTTCACCTTAAGTCACAGCCTTTTTCCAGCCACTGCTGGGTGCAAGCACATCTGGACTGGTTTCTGAAAGCCTGTCAGGGCTGTCCTGGAGCACTCGGATTTGAAGGTGGAGCCGAAGCACTCCTAGCGCAGAATTATTCTAAGGAGAGAAGAAACTAGACCTAAAGCCTTCGTCATTGAAAGATGGAGAGGATTCTGAACAGAATAGAGCGGGTTGTACTCTAATTCTGCATAGTAGAGCATCCCCAAGATGAAACAGAAGGTGCTCTTACATTAGGGCAGGGGGCCTGCAAAATAATCTGATGTGGCCCTGCCAAGGCAACCCAGGCAGGGCTCAAAATTCAATAAATCTAGGAGCTTTTTTCATACAACATAAATTTATACTAAGTGAATCATAAATGTCCAAATGGCCCTTGGCAGGAAAAAGGTTCCCCACCCCTGCATGACTAGGATAACTTGAGGAGCGTTTGGGGACCTTTTATAGTTCAGTAAAGTGGGTTAAAACCAGCGGAGATCTTGCCACAGGGAAGCATGAGGGGAAGGAGGGGTAACTGTCTTTGGATGGAGGCAGTTGTAAAGAAAAGGCCACTATGAGAGGAGCAGCGACTTTTTAAAAAATATTTTTTTTATTGATTTCAGAGAGGAAGGGAGAGGGAGAGAAAGATAGAAACATCAATTATGACCGAGAGAATCATTAATTGGCTGCCTCCCGCACGTCCCCCACCTGGGATTGAGCCCACAATCTGGGTAAGTGCCCTGATTCAGAATCGAACCTGGGACCCTTCAGTCCGCAGGCCAACGGAGGAGCAGTGGCCCTTTAGTGAGGGATGCAAACAGCCCAAGGTGACACTGCAGGGGAGGAGACAGCAACAAATACTCCTTGCCTCCAGGACCTCCCGCTCTCAAGTGTTGACCAGCTGACATCTGAAGGAGAGAGCCGGCTAAGAGAGAGCAGGAGGGGAAGCAGGGAGAGTGGGTGTGGGGCACAGGGGGAGATCTGCCCACACTTTCTCCTCTGTCCATATCCACAGAGCACCAGAGTAGTGTTTTTAACATTTTCCTTAGATAGTGTCATTCCTGTGTTCAAACCCCTCGCTAGCTTTCTCTCACACCTGGAATAAATCTAAACTCCTCACCTGAGCCCATGGGGCCATCACTGCCTGGACGCTGCCTGCTCTCTGGTCTCACTTCTGGGCACACTTCCTGGGCACCCTCAGCCCAGCCACACCGACTTTCTTGCTGTTTCAGGACACACCATGCTTTCTTGACTCAGCCTTTGTCTAGAACAGTGGTTCTCAACCTTCCTAATGCCACGACCCTTTAATATAGTTCCTCAAGTTGTGGTGACCCCCAACCATAAAATTATTTTTGTTGCTACTTCATAACTGTAATTTTGCTACTGTTATGAATCGTAATGTAAATATCTGATATGCAGGATGTATTTTCATTGTTACAAATTGAACATAATTAAAGCATAGTGATTAATCACAAAAACAATATGTAATTCTATATGTGTTTTCCGATGGTCTTAGGCGACCCCTGTGAAAGGGTCGTTCGACCCCCAAAGGGGTCGTGACCCACAGGTTGAGAACTGTTGGTCTAGAGGATTCTTTGACTCATTCATGTCACAGCTCAAAGCCCCCCTGGAAAGGTCTTCTCTACCACCCCATCTAACATGGTGACCTTTCTCCAGGCACCTTCTTTCCTCTCACCCTGGCTTTAGTGCTCCTCTGTTCCTGGGCTCCTGAGCCCCACCCCTGCCCTGGGTGCTGTGCTTTAGGCCTCCTCCCGCCATGGCCTTCCCATAGGGCAAAACGTCACAAGGCCAAGGGGATGTGTCCACCAAGAGCTCACAGCTTTGAATTAGGATTCAATCTGAGAAGCAGAATCACTACACACACAACTTGCACATATACACATATATGGGCAGGGAGGTGGCGGGGGGGGGGGGGGGGGGGAATTTTTCCCCGGGATTTTACCCCCTAAAGTTGTAAAAAGGATTGAGGCCCTGTCATGATGGCTGAACTTTAAACTTGAAAAGCCCAGGGGAGAAAATGGGGAAAGGAAAAAGGAAG
>NW_005877911.1:0-8180 GCF_000147115.1 Myotis lucifugus | reverse complement strand
CTTCCTCCATCACCCACCCTACTTCATTATTGAGGCATTACTCTCTTTTCTCTATTTTTTCTTACTACATTAAAGGAAGAGAAAAATATTATAGAGAAGCTGCAATCCTTATAGCCTTCTGATGGCTTTTTCTTCTTAATACATAATAATCTCTGCTAAATACTATCAGACTGAAATAACAAGGGACCATTTAGCCTCTATGTCTTCTTAGCAATGTATTGCTACATTCCGTTTCTTTAGGTTTAGTGTTAATTTTGTCTGAGTTGTTGATAGGGTACAAGTTGGTCCACAGAATTCTAACACAATATCCATTTATGTTTTTCCATAGTATTTACAGATTCCTATTATTGTAAGAATGCCACACTTAAAACTATGGGAACATAGAACATAGTCACACATTTCTTTGAAAATGTATTTACATGACAATTTAAATGTTATTTCCAATTCCTTTTAAAAGTCATCAGTAATTCCTCTCTGTTTTTAAACCAAGAGTGTTTAACTTTTCTTCCCCAACAGTTTATGAGTTAGCCTATTTTGAACCTTTCATATTGCCTGCTGATTTTACTGCCATTAATAACTCCATTTCCCTTTGCTCCTCCATTCAAGGGGACATGCCAACTCTTTACTTACCTGCTGGCTAGGTTCCTTTTTCCTACCCACCTTTGAGTTGCACTGATTGTAAAGTTCCATTAAGTAAGCTATTATTATGTAAACGTTAGAGCATGCTGCATCAGCTATTCATCACTACTGCTACCAACTCCATTGGTCAGAAAAATGGTGACATAAAAAAACAGTGTTTGAGTCAGAAAAAAACTAAAGCTTCAACATTTAGACCCAAAAACCACTGATCTCCATTCAGTTTCCTTGACAGTGTAACATTGGTTTAGGAGTAAAGATTAGAGGTAAAGATCATTACAGACTCAGAGTTAGGAGGGATGTTGAATATCTAATAAGCCAAAAAGTTTGCAACTGGGCCACTTAATATAGTTTGGAGGAGACAGAAGGAAGCTAGGTAGGTAGAGGTGGGACCATGGGAGGAGGAAGTAAAACCAGGGAACCCAACTAGGTGGGTTTACTAAGACAACCCAAATGGGTGGGAGTGGGGAGGAGGGGGAGGAAGGGGGAGAAGGGTGTGTGCCCAAGAAGTGAGCTTTAAACTGTATGATAATGCTAAGACAGGCAGCGTGCAGATAACCAATCACAAGGCAGTGAAACATGTAAGCCAATCCCAAGGATGTTATTAAGGCAGAATTCTTTGAAAAGACCAATAAGGAGCTACCAAGGCTGTATCCACCCACTAGGACGTAACTGCCCACCATAACTGCTTTTAGTTAAAGTTTAATTTCAAACCATCTTATGTGGTTACTTTAGGTCTTTGAGTTTGCAAGACCGCCATGCAGGCCTTCCCTGAGCTTCTCAGGTTAGCATGTGGCCCCTTCAGTCTACACAATTAATAGCAAAGTCAAACACAGGTACACTTCCTAGTAATATGTGAGTGATCCTGTTTTTTTAAAAAGCCTTAGTTTTACATTAAAAGAACATGCCTCCCACCTTGGCCAGTGCTGCTAAGTGGTTAGGACATCATGGGTTCATTTTCCAGTTAAGGGCAGGTAACTGGGTTGCAGGTTCGATCCCCAGCCTGGTCAGGAGGGTGTGGGAGGCAACCAATTGATGTGTCTCTTGAACATAGTTATTTCTCTCTCCCCCTCCTTCCCTCCCTCCCTCCCTTCCACTCTTTCTAAAAATCAATGGAGAAAATATCCTCAAGTGAGGATTAACAACCAAAACAGAACATGCCTCCCACCTTTTCGCTTTATTGACAAGCCTTAAATAACATTGATAATAAACTTCAGGTTTATTCAGGGCCTGTGATAAGCTGAATAATGCCCCTGTCCCTGAAGGTGTGTGTGCCTGACCTGTCCCCCAAAACCTGTAGATATGTTATCTTACATGGCAAAAGGAACTCGAAGGTGTGATTAAATGAAGGACTTTGAGAAGGGAAGATTATTGTGGATTATCTGGTTGGGCCAAATGTCATCATGAAGATCCTAATAAGAGGGAGGCAAGAGGATAAAGGCAGAAAGGAGATGCCAGGACAGAGGCCAAGGTTGGAAGATAAAAGAAGGGGCCATGAGCCAAGGAAGGCGTGCAGTCTCACAGCCATGGGCAAACTACGGCCCGCGGGCCAGATCCGGCCCATTTGAAATGAATAAAACTAAAAAAAAAAAAACCGTACCCTTTATGTAATGATGTTTACTTTGAATTTATATTAGTTCACACAAACACTCCATCCATGCTTTTGTTCCGGCCCTCCGGTCCAGTTTAAGAACCCATTGTGGCCCTCGAGTCCCCTGCTAAACTAGAGAAGGCATTGAATTGGATCCTTCCCCAGACCTTTAGGAGCAAAGCACCCTACCAACCCACTTTGGACTTCTGATCCCCAGAACTATAAGAGAATACATTTTTACTGTTTTAAGCCTCTGTTAATGTAAAAAAAAAACATTGAAACCTGTAAAGAATTTTTGTTTATTTGAGCCAAACTGTCGACATATGCCGGGAAGCAGAACCTCAACGAATTGAGATAGTGCTCCGGAGAATGGCAGGGTTACATTTGTATTTATACATTCCAATCAAAGGAGGAACATAGGTGGGTTACATGAAATTCATTGGTGATAGATTAAGGAGGAGGGATAAAGCAAAGCAGGGAAACCCCTGGGATTGGATAAAAAGTAAAATGATGGACACATACTTAGGTGGGTGCAGGAACAATTAACATGATGATGAAGGAATCTGTGGTATCTGTCCTGGGACCCAGCACATTTGGTTGTGTCCCAGGGGCTCCAGATACAGGGAAGTCACAAGTCACCCAGACATTTTAAGGGTATGTTATCATAGATGCAAAAAGACAGATAGGCTCAGTTAAGGTAAAGGTTGACCTTGTCAGTGAAGATACTGGCCTAGGATGTAACTGCCCACCATAACTGCTTTTAGTTAAAGTTAATTTCAGACCATCCTTTGTGGTTACTTTAGGTCTCCAAGTTTGCAAGACTGCCATGCAGGCCTCCCCTGAGCTTGTCAGGTCAGCATGTGGCCCCTTTCGTCCACACCTCTAAGTCCAGGATAATTTGTCGCAGCAGCCATAGGAAACTAATACATGTCTCATAAGGAGGGCCCCTTCCTTCAAAAGTATGAGACATAGTAGAGAAGTAGTAAGTTCTGAAATTACAAACTGTTTCCACATGTAGTTTGCCCACCTACAAATCAATAGATCCAGAATATAGAAAAGCCACTTAAAATTTAAATGTAGTTAACTCCAAAAAAATGTTTACTGATTTGAACGGTTGGTCAAAATTAAACAAACAAATGGAAAAACCCACCTTGCTGAGTTTGCAAGATTAAAGAAGAAAACCAAAATAGATTTCATTAGGCTCAACAACAGTATGACTGCAAAACGAATGCAGTCACTCTTAAACTCAATAAATGTGACATAAGTTTGTGATCCTTTTAACTGGCTCTATAAACGTGGTGCTATAAAATCATTCCCTATTTTCTATTATGTCTCTCTTGCCATTAGCCTAAGTTTATCTTGAATTTCTCCCTGATACTGATTTCTAAAGTGATTAAATTCCAAAACCTTATCAAAGTTATCTGTTGTTTTTTTGTTGTTGTTTAAATTTCATATTCCCCAGCCACCCCCAGAAGTCTCTTAACTGCAGATCTGGTCAGCAAGGTTTGGGAACCAGTGGTCTGCCCTTGTCACTGCCCTCAGCAGAAGCCTTCAGTGTTCCATTGCAAACTGCTCACTTAAGGCATGCAGAACGCCGCATGGACTGGACCCTCCTGCCACTCCCGCCCATCCTAGCCTCCTGGCTGCACACTCTGGGCTCGCTCCCCCTGCAGCTCTCTGTCAGGAGGCCGCACCCTGCCCCTCTGTCCACAGCCCAGGAAGCAGCCACTCATCCTTCAGACCCAGGCGTGGACATGGCCTTCCTTGGAAGCCTTCACTGCACTCCTAGGGCTGAGATAGAGATCCTGCAGCACTTCAGAGCGCCTCCCTCTTCCCCATTACAGTTTATGCTGCTGTTGACCATAAGGTCGCTGGAAGTGGGGGGCAGTGTCTACTTACTTCAGCATCTGTACTTCTTTCACTGCTAATTGTTCACAGTCCAGAACTGGTTCCTTCGCAACGCTTTGGGCAGCACTGCAGAGTACTGGGGGCTCCAAACCCACTCCCCAACCCAGCCCGTCCTACCCACTCCCCACCACAAACACACCTGGAATGCCTATGAGCTCTGGAAAGAGAGAATTATGAAATGAATTCTCTTAGGGCATAAGAATTTGAGGGCCACATGCTTAAAATACAGATCCCAAGTATCTCCCGTGGAAAGCTGGATTTGGAAATTATAAATGGGAGTTCTATATTTTTCATGGGTGACCCAAATTAATTATTTGATCTGTTAAGTATAAGAAATATCCGCACACAGGAAAATTTGTGCACTAAAAGCATAGCAGCTCGGCTCTAGAAAACCCCTCTCAAAGCACAGGCTACAAGAAGCAAGAAGACCATCTCTGATGATCAGAGAGAGAATGAGGGAGGTTTTGGTCTGGCATGGATCAGATGAGGGCAGAATGGAGGGTGGAGTTTGGCAGTAGCATTGGGAAGAAGGCAGAGAGGTGGACACCAGGGCAAAGGGACTCCTGAGGGGCGTATGGGACCTGTAATAAGAGGGACACCTCCAGTTGACCTAGAGGGACAGGAGAATTGCGGTCTGGACTCTGCCCTGGGTGTGGCACATTGGTAGTCCTAAGTGTGAAACCTGCATCTTGCTAACAAGAGCACTGATTCATGACACTTGTTCTTCCCATATAATGTCTTAGTTTACGCCACCCAGCCTGCATTCCTGAGTAAAGGAAGCAGCACTGAATTAGCCTTTGCACAAGGGGAGCTCCTGATTGGACCAGGCTGAACATCTCACCCCAAAGGGCCCACTCATGGGCCAGCTATTGATCTACATATGAGATTTGCACATAAAAGTTTATTAGACTGGGTGAGGCTAATTTGGTGGCCAATCCGTTGGGCTCTCTCCAGCAGATATAGAGCAGAGTAGCCAGTGCACAAAAATAAATAGGAGAAAGGTATGTAGAGAAAGGCAGAAATGCCATAGAGATCCCAGGGCCACGAGAGAGTGAGAAGGAGAGCAGTTGCCCCCCCCCCCCCCACCCCAGGCCATCAGATAGCTTCCCAGGATGAGCACCAGACCTCGTGAATTTTTATAATAAACTCCTTCTCCTATGGTGGCCAGAGGAAAGCCAGAGCCCCAGAGGAAGAGCTAAAGGCACCCCTAAACAAACACAAGAAGCAGGTGTGTGTGCAGTAGGTGTGGGAGGAGTGCTTTTAAGAGAATTTAAGGTCTCAATATGGGAAAATCAAACAGATCCTACTACTTCTAAAGTAGCTAGCTTTAACTTAGGCACTGCTTTAAGCATTTTTCAAATATTTCAAAATTCATTGAATTCCCACACAATTCTATGAGGTGGCCATTATTGTTATTCCCATTTTACAAATGAGAAAACAAACACAGAGAGTTTAGGCATCATGTCCAAGGTCACATAAGAAGAAAGTGAGAGAGCAGGGATTGGAAGCCAGGTGGGGTAGCTCAAAAGCCTATGCCACCTTTCCCAAATAAGTAAAAAAAAATAACGATAATGTTTGCTACTGTGAATGTGACCCAATTTTTGCCTCCAGACTACCACAATCTAAAAACACAAAGATATACATGCCGCAGTATATACTACAGTATAATATTTGCTTACCTGTCTATCTCCTAAGCCTAGAAAATATCTGTCTTATGTTTGTATCCATAGTTCCTAGAACAATGGCTGCCATGTATGTATCAAGAGCTCAATAAAAATTTGTGTGTTTTTCAAAGAAAAAAATATATGTGGAGGAGGTGAGATTACACAAGGTCTTAATTGTCAGGTAAGGAATTGGGTTTTATCACTCAGAGTGGAGTGTACTGGATGTTTTGGGGCCCTGAGTGTGACAGTGCTGTGTATATGGCAGGAGAATAGAAAGGCTGGAGACAGGGTTATTTGGAAGACAGTATCTGTCAGACAAGAATCTAAACAGGGAAAGCTACAGAAGTGGGGAAAATGGCACAGATGTGCATGAGAGCATGAGATTTATTATTATACAGGAAACAATATTAGTTCGTTAAGAGGACCTAATGGCTGCCTCTCAAAGTTACATCTTGAACGTATTACTGGAGCAAAGGATGACCGTTCCTTAAAGAAGTGTTGCATCATCAACATTCAAAATGGCACAGAGAATGAAACTAAGGGGGCAGGGAAGTCAAAACCACAAAAGATAAAGATTTTGAGTAGAAAAGTTATCTGGAGGAGTTGGATTCTGCACCAGTCAGGCAACTGTCAGGAATCAGAATTCACCATCAAGGAGTCAAATAAAAAGACTTTGATGAAAGGACTGTTAACAAAAACATGGTCCCAATAAGAAACCATTAATACCCCCACGATTGAAGGAATAAGGGGAGGACATCTTAGTAGCAACCCAAGAGCTGGAGATGCTGTCGTTCTAGAGCAGCGGTTCTCAACCTTCCTAATGCCGCGACCCTTCAATACAGTTCCTCATGTTGTGGTGACCCCCCAACCATAAAATTACTTTCGTTGCTACTTCATAACTGTAATTTTGCTACTGTTATGAATCGTAATGTAAATATCTGATATGCAGGATGTATTTTCATTGTTACAAATTGAACATAATTAAAGCATAGTGATTAATCACAAAAACAATATGTAATTATATATGTGTTTTCCGATGGTCTTAGGCGACCCCTGTGAAAGGGTCATTCGACCCCCAAAGGGGTCGCGACCCACAGGTTGCGAACCGCTGTTCTAGAGGGTCACAGCCACTACCAGACACGTTGTGCCACAGCTGGAGGAGATGCCCCACCTCCCTTTCCTGGGTCCTCCAGGCTCCAGGTGATGCCTCCCATTGTCTGGACCAACCAGCATCCATTTGGCACAGAGCCAGACACAGAAGGGCAGACAAATAGATCTAGATGGGCAAATAGAGAATGTGAAAATGTTTTAAAATATTTGACAAATTAATTTCACTGGTATTTTCTTTTTTAGGTATGTATGCACAGAAGCGATAAATGCCGAACACGAAAGTCTATGTATAAAGGTGCTTTTGCAGTAAGTATAAAGCAAAAATTCTAAGTAACAAAAACATCGTGTCAGTTTAATTGGCATCATTTTCTTTCCTAATAGTTTGTAAAATACTAGTGGGTCATAGCATTAATAGCATCTTGCTAATTTTTTTAAGAGGACTTGTTAAGCTAGGGTGCATTCCATTGCAAGTAACAGAAAACTCAATGCAACGTGGTGAGCAAATAAAGTATTGATTTCTTCCCATTGCTGGAAAGCTCATATCTAGTTGGACTTCAGGGTTGGGTGAATTTGGTGGCCCAGTGATGTCATCAAGCACATGGTTTCTTTCTGGCTGTCTGCTGTTCTGTTCTGGTTTTTGTGTTCCCCCCCCCGCCCCCCACTTAGTTACATTTATATCACATTCATCCTGGGCCTGGCTGCCTTATTGTGACTGAAATAAGGCAGCAAACAGCCCTGTGAATTGCATCTCTTTCACTATGCATGGAGAGAGAGTTGTTTCTGAAAACTCTCTTAGGAGATATTTCCTAAAAGCATCTGGAATGCGTCCTCTTATGTCTCATTGGACCAAATATCTGCTCCATAACTACAGCCAACAATAGAATTACATTGAATAGCATAGGCTTGAGCCTATGACCTATCTCTAGAGTCAGAGTACAGTTAATTTGCTTGCAACTAGATGGCTACACTAGAGAATTGTGGATAATAACACCCCCCCTCCCAAAGTGAGTGTAATTACCAAAAGAAGGGCAAATGACTGCTTGGGAGGTATGTGCTGCCTCCACAATGCTTTGAAGGAAATAGCCCATCAGTAGATAAGTGGATAAAAAAGCTGTGGTACATCTACACAATGGAATACTATGCAGCTATAAAAAAAAAGAACTCTTACAATTTGCAACAGCATGGATGGACCTGGAGAGTATTATTTTAAGTGAAATAAGCCAGTCAAAGAAAGACAAGTATCACATGATCTCATCACATGTGGAATCTAA